>NW_022681151.1:0-32476 GCF_009764315.1 Trachypithecus francoisi | reverse complement strand
TGTTGAACAACCAACTTGCAGAATTCCCGAACAATGGACAGTCAACTCTCATGTCCTGGTTCAAATCGCCCCAGCACACCACGGCTAGAAATCTTTCAGCCAACTTCCACTTATGTCTCCCGGGTAGGACAATGTCACTTGGCCAATCTCCACTAAGAGGGACTCTGGAAAGGCAAGAAATTATGCTGTTCTCAATAATGGAATGTGACCAGGGAGAAGGCAGCTGGAGGACCACTGGGCCCTCCAACCAGCAGCGTCCACCCTCGACCAACTGCCCTAGAGCTACACCGTGCTGGGCATTTGGGGCACTGTTATGAGCAAGAGTTTCCATTTTTCTTCTCAGGGGACCTTCATGCTAGTGGCAAGAGACAATTTTTTTTTTTTTTTTGGAGACAGAGTTTTGTTCTTGTCACTCAGGCTGGAGTGCAATGGTGTAATCTCGGCTCAATGCAACCTCTACCTCCTGGATTCAAGCAATTCTCCTGCCTCAGCCTTCCGAGTAGCTGGGATTACAGGATTGCACCACCACGTCTAGCTGATTTTTGTATTTTTAGTAGAGATGGGGCTTCACCATGTTGGCCAGGCTGGTCTGGAACTCCTGAGCCACTGCACCCAGCCAAGGGGAGATTTTAATCAGTAAGTAATTTTGATGAATGCCAGAAAGAAGAATGGTGTGATGGGAGGGACCTAAGTTATTGTCTCAGATTTTAACACTTTCATAGGCAATAACTAAACACTTAGAAGCTTGAAACAACAACACCTTTAAGCCAATTTTGGCAAGCTAGGAGTTGAGCACATTTTAGTGGGTCCTGTGCTTGGGATCTCACGCTAAGCAGCTGGGCTGCATCCTCATCTGAGGCTCAACCAGGGCAGAATCCATTTCCAGGTCTGCTGAGGTTATTGGCAGAATTCCTTTCCTCAGACCCGCTTGGCAAGGGCCCAGCTTTTTGCTTCCTTGCCTACGAGGCCCTTCCAAAGGTCCTTTCTCAGCACAGCATCTCCCTCCTGCAGCACCTGCAGGCAAAACCTCTCTCTCCAGTGTGCAAAGGTGATGCACTCTGACAGTGACATCCCATTGCTTTTGCCAGGCTCCATGGGTTAAAAGACAGTCACCGTTTTGCTCTACTCAAGGTCAGGAAGACTACACAAGGGCATAGGTCATTGGGGGGTCAGTCACTTTAGGATGTGGCTGCCACCATTGAATTTGGTGAGACTTTAAGGTTGGTAGGAGCTGGCTAGGTACAGGGGCGAGGGTGTGTCAGGCAGGGTTGAGGGCATGGAGGGGGATGCAAAGGCCTGCACCCTAGAATGTCCTTTCACTCCCTGAGGTTTTGTTCTCCTGATCCCTGAGTACATCCCAGAACACGGTGGGGCCTTAGCAGGGGAGAGGTAGGAAGCATGTGTTGTTCATCCGGGGACCTTGTTAGACAAATCAGATTGGAGCAGGCTTTCAGTGGTGGGTGCGAGTGTGGGTGATGATGTGTAGGTGTGTGTGGGAGTGATGTGTGTGTAGGTGTGTGTGGGAGTGATGAGTGTGTAGGTGGGTGTGGGAGTGATGATGTGTAGGTGTGTGTGGGAAGAGTAATGTTTTGGCCCACGGAAAATTTCAGATGCTTCCCTTTGTCCAGCTGGGGCTTTGGGAAAGGTGAGGGCTGGACATCTGACTGGGATGAATGTCTCTGGCAGGCAGCAGAGCATGTGGATAGTTTGTGAAGCCGAAAAGGGCATGAGATTTCCTGTGGCAGTGCCCACTGCAAATGGAAGGGCATTTGCCCTCAGCCCAGACATATACAAGTTGGGCAGAGAAGGGGGTGGGTCCCCGGGACCCACAGAGGAGCACCTATGGAGGTCCAGGAAAACCAAGGGTGTGGGGGCATATGATGCAGGAAGCTCAAATAAGATGAGGAAAGATTTTAGGACGATCAGGCTGGGGACAGTGGTTCATGCCCGTAATCCACACTTTGGGAGGCTGAGACGAGAGGACAGTTTGAGGCCAGGAGTTTGAGACCAGCCTGGGCAACATAGGGAGACCCCATTTCTATAAATAAATGCATTAGTACTTGGCATTTCAGGCGGGAACAGCAACACATGAAAGCTCTGAGGCAGGAAAGGGAAGTGATTAGTGCTCGCTCCTGGTTCCTTTATCAGACCTTAAAGAGATGCAGAAAGAGATGCAGAGACATTTCAGGTACTCCTTGGCCGAGCTCCTTCAGGGAAGGCCTAAGTTCGCTTCTACTTCCCATCTATTACTTTTTTTTTTTTTGGAGACAGAGTCTCACTCTTTTGCCCAGGCTGGAGTGCATGCAGTGGCAGGATCTCAGCTCACTGTAACCTCCACCTCCCGGGTTCAAACGATTCTCCTGCCTCAGCCTTCCTAGTAGCTGGGACCACAGGTACACGCCATCACGATCGGCTAAGTTTTTGTATTCTTAGTAGAGACGGGGTTTCATCTTGTTGACCAGACTGGTTTCGAACTCCTGGCCTCAAATGATCCACCTGCCTCAGCCCCACAAAGTGCTGGGATTACAGGCGCAAGTCACCGCGCCCGACCCTACTTCACTCCTAACGCCCACCATACGTGCTTCCAAATGTTTGCTGAATGACAAGGTGAACGAGTGAATGGGACTACGTGACTTCACGCAGCAGGCAATCCTATTCCTTGGACCTCAGTTTCCCTTTTGGAAAGCAAGCCTGTCTCTCGCTCTCTGCCCTAAAAGCCTGAGTTCTGGTTTTGAGATGAGCGCGTCCTGTAGAGCAGACTCCAGGTGGACGTTGAGCTGGGTCTTGTAGGAGGCCAGGATCCGACCAGCTCTTGGGTCCGGTCCTCCCGCGGAACCCCGTACACCCAGTCCCAGCGCCGCCCCGCCCAACTTCCCTTTATTCCCCCAAGCCGCGCCCCTCCGCATAGCTCGTTCCCCATTGGCCGGGGAGCGGGGAAGCGGGCGGAGGGAGGGGTCGTGTGCGCCTGTGCGTTGTGTGTCCCGGCCGCAGCCCCGAGCCAGCTGCAGCTCCTTGATCGGAGCCGGATCCTGAGCGGGGAACACGGGCTGAAGCGGCGGCGGCGGCGGCGCCGGCGGCCACGCCCCGGGGCTCCATTGTTGAGGCTATCCCGGCTCTGTCGGCTGCTCAGCTGCGCTCCCGTGGGCCCAGGCGCCGCGGCGAGGAGCGAACGCTGCGAGGCGGCGGCCTGAGGTGACGGCTCGACGGGCGACGGGGTCCCTGCCCCGGCATGGCGGCTACGAGCTGGGCCCCGCAGGTTCCGGGGTCGGGATCCGAGGTCCGTGCGCCTGGGCTTTGTCTCGGCCTCGGGTGGCACCGAGGGCTTCTCACCTGCTGCAATACCGCGTGGGCCCGCGCGGGGTCCTGGTCGCCCTGCGGGTGAGGGCCGGTCCCCACTGCTCCCCAGCTCTTCCCGTCTGCCGCGGAGGGGACTGCATGGACCTGGGCGCTGGCTGCTGCCCGGTCCCCCCCGCGGCGTGGTTGGTCCCCGCGTGCGGCAGAGGGGGCACTGCGAGGACTCACTCGTCGGGCGGGGACCGCGTCACCGTGAGTGGGAGACTCCGCCGCCCTCCCTGGCAGTGAGACTGCTTCGCCAGACTCACCGAGGGGACTGCGCGGACCCTCGTACTAGGGGATCCGTGACTCTGGGTGGGGGCTCTTTTCCGGCCCCACATAACGGCTGAGTGTTTTGTCACCTATATAGGTGGCTGCGTGGACCCGCGCGCGTGGGTCCTGGCCGTCCTGCTAGTGGGACTGTGCGCCGCCCCGTGGCTCGTCTGGGTCGACCCCGCCAGAGACGCGCGTGTAGTGGGGGTCCGTGTGCGGGGGAAGTGATTGGTGGGGGCGCACTGCCCCGGCCCCATGATTTATCCTCTCACATCCCCGGCGGGAGGAAGCGAGAGATGCGGGCCTACGGCGGTCACGCAGCTGCCGCACCGACCTCTGCCGTGGCCGGCGGGTCCCGGGGGGCGAGGGGCTGTCACCGCGCATCCCACCGGCGCGCTTCCTGCTCTGGCCCCGGGCTGGGCTCTGATTGGAGGGAGAAGGGTCCTTCTGCCTGGCGCTTCTTGATTTCTTCCATTAGTAATGGGAAGAAAAAAAAAATCTGAAAGGCAGATTGAACTTTGTAGCTCTCAGCGCCTGGAGAGTGGAAGAAACTCTCCCAAGAATTTGGCGGGCTGAAAATGCGTTTCCCGCAGGAGCATCCACATCCACGGAATGAGGCCAAGGCAGTTACAGTTAGAGGTCAGATTTGTGAGGGGAGAGCGAGGGTGAGGTCCGTGGGTGGGGAGACTCTGACCTCAGCTTGATGGGAAGACCTGATGCTGCCCCTCAGACCCTGTATTTCTCAACCACCAAAGAAAGTGGAATCACTCCTTAGTGAATGCTTTCATCAAACTTTTGAAACACCTGTAATGTCCCAGGAAGCAAAATCGAACTGGACAGTTTTCCCCTTTTAAGAGTGTTAAACGTCCCGGAGACAAACAGCAGAAGGCTCAAGGAGTCCAAATACTCAACCTGAAGTTCTTTCTGAACAGCAGATGGTGTATAAGTAACAGGCATACGAGATAAAACTGAACTAATCACCGCAGCTGTGGTTCCTAGCCCTGTAGCGTGTCATGCAGGCCCTTTTGCCTTCTCTGCCCTCCGCTGTCCCAGACCCCAAGGCTACAGCGCACCTCCAGTCATCAGCTCCTGCCGACCCATTGCTATGAACTCTGTTTCAGTGGCTCCCTTCTCTCTGAAGTTTTGCTTGTTCTCCTGAAGTCCTGGTCTTTAAGAGCTTATGATCTGCAGCGACAGATTGGCTTTGGGCAGTACATGGTTAACTGTAGCACAGCTTGAAAAATGCTCTGATAGAGGTGGGCAGACAGTTTGTACATGCAGGTAAGTGCGAGGTCCTTTTTCAATACCATGAAACCAAGTATTCATGCTGTTTTTGAATCTGCACTTCTTTGACTCTCCAGAGGGTTTTTAGATTAATTTTTTTTCTGTTACTTCCTAGTGTTTGTTGCATAGTTCAGAGTACTTGATGAAAACTTACCAGGTCGGCTGGGCACGTGGCTCACGCCTGTAATCCGAGGACTTTGGGAGGTCTAGGCAGGCGGATCACTTGAGATCAGGAGTTCGAGACCAACCTGGCCAACATGGTGAAACCCTGTCTCTACTAAAAATACAAAATTAGTTGTGCGTGGTGGTGGACGCCTGTAATCGCAGCTACTCAAGAGGCTGAGGCAGGAGAATAGCTTGAACCCAGGAGGCGGAGGTTGCAGTGAGTCGAAATGGCTCCACTGCACTCCAGCCTGGCCATAGAGTGAGACTTCCTCTCAAAACAAAAACAAAAACAAAAACAATGTACTGGGTCTACCTCCGGCTCTGGAATTTTCCTGGAAGACCTTGTCTTCTGGGCTTCATTTTTCTAACTTTTGAGGATCGTAAAATACATAATTTCCAGGAATCTTTGCCCTACACCTTTAATTCTTTCAAGCAAATATAGCAGTGAAAAATTCTCTTCCCCGCAATGGTGTAAATAATGGAGGCTTTTGAAAATGTGAATTCTAAAGTGGAAGTTCTTTTTCTTCTTCCTCTTTGTTTCCTTTTAAACGAGTTGAGTTACATGAGTATATACTTTAACTCAGAGTTAAGGACAAGTATCTATGATGAAACCTTAAGCAGCTTTTTGGCAATATCTTGCATCTTCTTCACAATTGTGTTTTATGTGCAGCATTTCCACTATATCCAGTTGGTTTTTTTCTCATTCATGGAGTTGTTGAGCTCAGAACTTTTCAGGAGCATTTTGTTGATCTTTTAAATGTCATGTGAAATATGTTCCAATTTAACATTTTATTTTGTTGAGTAAAATGGGAGTAAACGGAAATTTGAGAGTGCCTTGAGTAAATGTACTTGGCTTTGTGTAATGGCTTGAAGCATAGTTTAAAATTACCACTTGTGGCTGGGTGTGGTGGCTCACACCTGTAATCCCAACACTTTGGGCGGGCAAGGCAGGCAGATCACGAGGTCAGAAGATGGAGACCATCCTGGCTAACACGGTGAAACCCCGTCTCCACTGAAAATACAAAAAATTAGCTGAGTGTGGTGACACATGCCTGTAGTCCCAGCTACTCGGAGGCTGAGGCAGGAGAATCACTTGAACTCGGGAGGTGGAGGTTGCAGTGACTCGGGATTGCACCACTGCACTCCAGCCTGGGCGACAGAGTGAGACTCCATCTCAAAAAAAAAAAAAAAAAAAACACTTGTAAAAAATTGCATCACATGTTGAATGACCTATAAAGGAGCTACAATTCTAAGGAATATGGTAATTAATTCGTTAAAATAGTCAGGCTGCGTGCTGTGGTTTACACCTGTAATGCCAGCACTTTGGGAGGCTGAGGTGCGAGGATCACTTGAACTCAAGATTAGAAGCTGCAGTGAGCTGAATCATGCCACTGCACTCCAGTCTGTGTGATGGAGTGAAACCCTTTCTCTAAAAATTAAAAGGTAATAAATAATTTAAAAATAAAATACTAAGCTCCTTTCCAATTTATCTGTTTGGTAAGGTGGGAGTTTGATGTGCTTGAGTTTCTTAAAGCCACGTGTCTCTGTAGAAAGGAGACACATTTTCTCTGCTATTCCTAGTTATTTGGATGATTTTAGGGATTAAAAATAGCCATTTGGTCAAGTATTGAGCTACTGAATAACAATTTTTGCTTCACTCAGTAGGATTTTGCCTTTGTTTTTATTTGCATTCTTATCTTAATTTAGGAAAAGATATTTGTTATATGTCCCATGCACTTTATTCTTTTGGGGAATCTGATCTTAAGAGAGGGCTTCAAACTGCGACCAGATTTTCATTATGGTTTTCTAGATTTTATTAATGTCTTAATAAAACTTAGCTAGCTGGGCGCGGTGGCTCAAGCCTGTAATCCCAGCACTTTGGGAGGCCGAGACGGGCGGATCACGAGGTCAGGAGATCGAGACCATCCTGGCTAACACCGTGAAACCCCGTCTCTACTAAAAAATACAAAAAACTAGCCGGGCGAGGTGGCGGGCGCCTGTAGTCACAGCTACACGGGAGGCTGAGGCAGGAGAATGGCGTGAACCCGGGAGGCGGAGCTTGCAGTGAGCTGAGATCTGGCCACTGCCCTCCAGCCTGGGTGACAAAGCGAGACTCCGTCTCAAAAAAAAAAAAAAAAAAAAACTTAGCTAGTTAATGCTGCTTCCATGTTGAGGTATTTTTTATTTAGAGTAGGCTTGATTTTTATATGAATTAAATTAAAGGAAATCTCTCATGGAAGGGGACACATGGGTAAGGAGAAGACAGAGGGTGTATATATATATACTAAAAATACAAAACATCAGCTGGGTATGGTGGTGGGCACCTGTAGTCTCAGCTACTCGGGAGGCTGAGACGGGAGAATGGTGTGAACCTGGGAGACAGAGCTTGCAGTGAGCGGAGATCACACCACTGCACTCCAGCCTGAACGACAAAGCGAGACTCTGTCTCAAAAAAAAAAAAAAAAAAAAAAGAAACCAGAATCTATAATCCTAAGGTTTTTAACCTGGCTTTCAGAACTTTATGAAGTCCCCAAAATCCTGTGCAACAATTTTGTGTATATGCATTCATGTGTGTTTATGGGGAGACGATTTATAGCTCTCCATACTTTTTCAGAGTGGTTGGATTCCAAAAAATTTTAGAATACACCACTTCGGCCTGGTGTGGGGGCTCACACCTGTAATCCCAGCACTTAGGTAGGCTGAGGCAGTAGAATCCACTGAGGTCAGGAGCTTAAGACCAGCAACATAGTGAGACCTCCACCTCTACCACAAAAAAAAAAAAAAAAGAAAAATGCTGGGCATGGTGGTGCACACCTGTGGTTCTAGCTGCTCGGGAGGTTGATCACCTGATCCCAATAATTTGAGGCTGTAGTAAGTTAGAATTGCACCACGGCACTCCAGCCCAGGCAACAGAGCAAGACCCTCTCTCAAACAGAAACAAAAACAAAAACCCATATCACTTAATATACTAGTGTTGTTGGTCAAGTATCAGATTTTGTTTAAAAACTAAATGCTCTTTTTTTTTTTTTTTTTTGAGATGGAGTCTCACTCTGTCACCCAGGCTGGAGTGCAGTGGCGTGGTCTCAGCTCACTGCAAGCTCCACCTCCCTGTTTCACACCATTCTCCTGCCTCAACCTCCTGAGTAGCTGGGACTACAGGCACCCGCCACCACACCCGGCTAACATTTTGTATTTTTAGTAGAGACGGGGTTTCGCCGTGTTAGCCAGGATGGTCTTGATCTCCTGACCTCATGATCCGCCCACCTTGGCTTCCCAAAGTGCTGGGATTACAGGTAAATACTCACTTTTAGCAAAGTTGTACAGGCATACAGCTCTAAGAGTCAGAAATTAACAAGACTTAGGACAAAACCCAGAAGTCCCCTACCTTACCCTTCTCCACTCTGATCCCTGCTCCTTGGAGGTTACTGTGTTTTTGTTTTAGCTCGTTCTTCCAGATTGTGTGAAAGACAGGGAGATGTCCTACTGTGGAAGACAAGATTCAGGTTGCTTACCCTCCCCCCGCTCCTGTTGCCCACGTTTTTCTCCCCATCCTCTCAGTATAATTATTGTGATAGTGAGACCAGGAACGGTGGCTCGTGTCTTATCCTAGATTTTTGGGAGGCCGAGGTGGGCAGATCACTTGAAGCCAGGAGTTGAAGGCCAACCTGGCCAACACAGTGAAACCCTGTCTCTACTAAAAAATACAAAACTGAGTCTAGTTGTAGTGCCGCACACCTGTAGTTCCAACTACTCAGGAGTGTGAGGCACAAGAGTTGCTTGAACCTGGGAGGTGGAGGTTGCAGTGAGCTGAGATCGCACCATAAGCTGAGACCACACCACTGCACTCCAACCTGGGCAACAGAGGTAGACTCTGTCTCAAATAAAAATGATCGTGATAGTGGGATACATAGTACAATAGTGTATCTATTTAGTATTCTTCTTGGGTTTTGGCCCAAAGCTTCTAAAACCCTTGTAATTTCCTGAGCGATAGGAACATCATTGGTTATAATATTTGGTCTTAGGTTTCCATACCTGACACAAGAGCTTCTAAGACTTTTGGAATCTCTGGGGTGATAGGAGTGTCTTTTGTATGATAATGAGATGACAGGTGGCTTCAGGCTCCTGGACAGGTTGAGGATTAGGGCTGGTTGCCAGAAAGATGAGTCATGAGTAAAGAATTGGACGTATCAGCCCCACCCCTACCTCTGGGAGGGGAGACGAGACAGGCTGGAGATTGAGCTAGTCACGGGTGGCCAATGACTTAATCATGTCTATGTTATGAAAACTCCATAAAACCCTCTAAATACTGGGTTTGGAGAACTTCCGGTTTGGTGATCTCATTTGGTGCTGGGGAGGTGGCACTTCCAGTGACCGCATGGGAGCCCCGACCTCTCTGCCCCGTGGTGTGCCCTGTGCGTCTCTTGCATTTGGCTGTTCCTGTGTCCTCTTCTTTGTAATAAACCAGTAGGAGTAAGTAAGTGCCAAGCGCTTTGTGTCTGTCACCTCTCTTACTTTTTCAGCAACACTGTGTGGCAGATAATGTCCTCATTTTGCCCGTGACAAAATGAGATTGATGCATTGAGTAACTTGCTCAAGGTCACATCATAAGTGGATTTCAAGCTCTGACTCCGAAGCCTGTGCTTTTTTTTTTTTTTTTTTTTTGAGACGGAGTCTCGCTCTGTCGCCCAGGCTGGAGTGCAGTGGCCGGATCTCGGCTCACTGCAAGCTCCGCCTCCCGGGTTCACGCCATTCTCCTGCCTCAGCCTCCCGAGTAGCTGGGACTACAGGCGCCCGCCACCTCGCCCGGCTAATTTTTATATATTTTTTAGTAGAGACGGGGTTTCACCGTGTTAGCCAGGATGGTCTCGATCTCCTGACCTCGTGATCCGCCCGTCTCGGCCCCCAAAGTGCTGGGATTACAGGCTTGAGCCACCGCGCCCGGCCTGTTTCCTGACTTTTTAATGATCGCCATTCTAACTGGTGTGAGATGGTATCTCATTGTGGTTTTGATTTGCATTTCTCTGATGGCGAGTGATTATGAGCATTTTTTCATGTGTCTATTGGCTGCATAAATGTCTTCTTTTGAGAAGTACTGTTCCTTGTTGTTGATATATAGCTTTATTCTGTTACAGTCTGAGAATATCCTGGATGTTATTTCAATTTTAAAAAAATGTATTGAGACTTCTTTTGTAGCCTAGCATGTGGTTGATTCTAGGGAATGTTCCATGTGCTGAGGAGAAGAATGTGCATTTTGTATCTGTTGGATGAAATGTTCTGTAAATGTCTGTTAGGTCCATTTGGTCTACACTGTACTTTCAACTTGATATTTTGTTGTTATTTTCTGTCTAGATGATCTCCAGTGCTGACAGTGGGGTTTTGAAGCCCCTACTATTGTTGTGTTGGTCTCTCTCTCTCTGTATATATAAATATATATATATATATGTGTGTGTGTGTGTGTATATATATATTTGAGATGGAGTCCGCCCATCACTTCACTTGGTTCCGAGTTCTCGGTCCCCTCCCGCTCTCCTCCCCCTGCACTGTTATTTCTGTCTTATCTTCTTTTTGACGCATAGGCCCTCAGCAGATGGTGTGTTGGGGGCAGGTGTCTGCTGTGAATCTTCGATAACCTTGGGAGAGAACTTTTTCTTTGGAGCAAGACCCCTCTCAATAAACTTTCAGTAGCCCGAGTATCATCTGTTGTGTGAACTACTTGTGGAAAATGTTCAGCATTTGTCCTTGGATTTTGGCCGATCTTTCTCTACCTGCCAGTTTCGTCTCGGTTTGCCATGTCTGTACCTCACCAACCCCGTTCCAGCCCCGGTTCCGTGTGAAGTAATTGAAGCAGAGCTCTGCAGATGAGAGAGTGTGTGTCGCCCCCTGAGTTCCCTTCCTGGCCTCTGAGTGTGGGTTGTGTTTTGTTCCGAGGGACGACTCTGAGGCTCCTGGCCCCTGTTTTGGAGCACCCCACACCAAAGTGGGTGTCAAATGAAAAATGGGTGTATGCTGTATTATTATAATTCATAGAGCAGATGATAAAAATGCTTGAATCTGAACAGCAGCTGAAAATGAGGACATGGTACCAGTTTGGATGTTGGACGACCTTTTCGAAAAAAGCTTTCATCATACTTTAGAAACCGTGCGTGTACTGTTTTGTATTTCGTACTTAGAATCTGTACAGTGTGTGTTGTATGAATGTGTTGTATGAGTGTGTTGTGTTGTATGTGAGTTGCATGGGTCATATGTATGTTGTGTGTGTATATTGTGTTCAGCTGCATTGATTGTATGAGTGTTGTGTGTTGTATGAGTGTGTCGTACGTGTGTTTGTGAGTTGCATGTGTTGTGTGTTGTATGAGTGTTGTGTGTTGTGAGTGCATTCTACATGTATTTGTGTTGAGTTGCATGTGTTGTGTGTATGTTATATGTTGCATGAGTGTGTTGTACATGCATGTTGTGTTGTGCGTGAGTTGCCTGTGTTGTATGTGTTGTATGAGTGTGTTGTATGTGTATGTTGTGTTGTGAGTTGCATGTATTGTGTGTATGTTGTATGAGTGTTGTGTTATATGAGTGTGTTGTACGTGAATGTTGCATTGAGTTGCGTGTGTTGTGTGTGTTGTACGTGCATGTTGTGTTGAACATGAGTTGCATGTGTTGTACGTGAGCTGTATAAGTGTGTAGTTTGTGTATGTGGTGAGTTGTATGTATGGTGTGTATGTTGTGTGAGTGTTGTGTGTGCGTGTTATGTTGTGAGTTGCGTGTGTTGTGTGTTGTATGAGTGTTGTGTGTTGTATGAGTGTGTTGCATGTGCATGTTGTATATGAGTTGTGTGTTGTGTATGTATGAGTGCTGTACGAGTGCATTGTAGGTGCGTATTGTATGTGAGTTACGTGCGCTGTATGTGTGTATGAGTGTGTTGTACGTACATGTGTTGTGAGTTGGATGTATTGGTTATGTGTTGCATGAGTGTGTTATAAATGCATATTGTGTTGTGAGTTGCATGTATTGGGTATGTGTTGTATAGGTTGTGTGTGTTTGTGTGCATTGTGTGTTGTGAGTGTTGTATAAGCGCATTGTACATGCGTGTTGTGTTGTTTGTGAGCTGCATGTTGTCAGTGTGTGCCGTGTGAGAGGCGGGGCATCCTCATGACTGCTCCTCAGGGAGTCCTACCTTGCAGCCCCTTCCGAGCTTGTATCCTCCAGAGCAGCCTAGAAGTAGCAGCAGGTTTGCCTCTGCCCCTCCCCAGGAGGCCTCAGCCAGATCCTGCGCTCAGCCCGCTGCTGGGCGGCCTCTCTTGTCTCTCTTGTCTCTCTCGTCGTCCTCCTGCGCCTCCTCCTTCTCGGGACCTGCATCCTTCTTCTGTGCTCCCTGGCAAACCACACCTGGGATGTGGGAGTTCAGGCTCTCCCCATAGCCGTTTGTTCCTCTCTGAAGAGCGCCCCCCTTGACTGGCCGTGAGCAGCTGGAGTGGATTGCAGGGAAGGGAGGTGGGTGTTCCTGTAGAGACGCCGGGGTCTTACCTGGGGAGAATGGAGCCTGCGCTGGGCAGGCCGCCCTCCTGAGGAAGGGGACGGGGTGGGAGGAGCCTCTCGTGGACATGGGGCCCACCTCCTGCCCTCCTTCCCTCTATCCCAGTCTGTTGTGTGGGAGGGCGGGGCCCAAGGTGATTTCTATGCAGATCTTCAATTATCCAGGCTGTGAAACAAATACTTCTGTTTTTAAGATCAGAGGAATCTCCTTTTGTTTGTCTGCCTTTTATTTTATTATTTACTTTTTTTGAGAAGGTGTTGCCCAGGCTGGAGTGCGGTGGCGCGATCTCAGCTCACTGCAACCTCCACCCCCGGGTTCAAGCAATTCTCCTGCCTCAGCCTCCTAAGTAGCTGGGATGACAGGTGCTCGCCAACACATCTGGGTAATTTTTGTATTTTTAGTAGAGATGGGGTTTCACCATGTTGGCCAGGTTGGTCTTGAACTCCTGACCTCAAATGATCCATCCACCTCGGCCTTACAAGGGATTGGGATTACAGGCGTGAGCCACGGTGCCCGGTCCATCTGCCTCTTAGTTAGAACATGTATATTTAATGTTTTAAATTTCTGTTTTCCGGGTCAGAACAGTAGCGTTTCTTTTTCCTAGTGTTGCTATGAAGGTCCTTTACGATTAGAAGACTGGGCTGGCTGCCCACTGGAGAGTGGTATCACTGGGTCATGGTCACCATCTGCCCCAGCAGGGTCCAGAGTGTTTAGAGTCTTTCCTGGGCGTAGATACCTTTTTGTCTGACGTTCAGATAAAACCAATCACCATATTCAGTGAATCAAAGAGATCAGAGCTGGGAACGGTTAGTGCACATCCACCTCTCCCGAGAGTGTTCACGCCTCTTCCACGCGGGGCTAGGCTGCTGCTGAGCGTGGTTCTACTGGCTGTGGGTGTGGCCTCTTTCCTCAACCACAGCCATCGCAGGCCTGCCACAGTTGTGATTCTTCTAGAAGAGAATGGGCAGGCAACACAAGAGAAACAAGATATGTTAGATTTGAAACCTTTAAAAATGATTGCCTCAAACACTGTGTTTATTTTTTGCCCATACCTAATTTGATACCAATTTAGAAAAGATTAAAATGAAAAAAAATCTCCCCTCTATTAAGTCTTTGAAAGGCATCCAACTTCGTTTTCATACAATGATTGTCTCTTTGGAGTCATACTTTATTGGTTTCAGTAATGTGTAACAAGTACACCGGCATAAACAGATTTAGGAGCAAACAGCTGCTTCATGATTATAGTTCAGCTCGCGGGGCCCAGCTGTGGGGGTGCAGCCTGCGCCTGTCTGTGCGCCAATGGGGCTGGTCACCTTGAGCATCTGGGAGTGTCTGGGTAAGTGAGGTCTGGGCAAGGCAGCATCCACACATCTGTGTAGTTCTCACTTTGTCCACGTTATCCAGCAATGCCACGAATTCTCAAGTAAGTGTTCTCCAAGTGCATATTCAGTTAGTGTTTGAAAAGTGCATAGGTACCTCATAGAGCACCTTCAGGAGGAGCTAGGAGCCCAGGAATGAGAGCAGGTGTGAGGCCAGTACTCTCTTTGCATAGATAAAATATACATGTGCATATCTGAGGCCAGAAAGTTAGATTGGGGCCAGAATGTGGAAGTCCTTACCTGTCGGATACTAGGGAGCCACTGAGGGTTTCGGAGAGAATCGCGCCTCTGATGTGCGGCATGCCGGGGGGTACAGAGCAGTCTCATACAGGGCACTCGCCCTGGCGAGAGGAGGAGAGAAGGCAGCCAGTGAGCTGAGCGATTCGGTGCCTGGGTCAGGAGGGGAAGAGGGAGTGCAGGAAGGCGGATGAAGCTGCGAGTCTGCACCCCGTGGTCGGCGTTGCGCTTTGCTGGAAATCAGGAGGAGAAGCAAGTGTGGATCTGACTCGGAGATCCTTAGAGACACCATTGCAAGCTGCGAGTTTGGAAATACAGGAGTAGGCTTGGGGAAAATCTGGAGCAGGGTGCATTTGGGAGCCTCTTAGGTAGAAGTGCAGGTCAAGTAGCCAGAGTGTGAGGCGTACATGTCTGGAGGGAGGAGGCCAAAGGAAAGCCCACATTTGGAAATGAAGGAAGGGTTGGAAGACCCAGAAAAGGTCCTTCTTAGAGTCCAGAAGAGCTGGATGGCGCAGTTCACTAAAGCCCAGAGCCGAGAGTTTCCAGGAGAAAGTCCCAAGTGTTGCTGAAAACCAGCGGGCAGGACTCCAGTTGGAGCCTGCGAGGGGAGCCTGGGTGCCCTGATCCCTGAGAGCAGCCAGAGCTTGGGGGTCTCGGCGGAAGTGGGTGGGAAGTGCAGGGAGCAGGTGGAGATGGTCCTTCAAGGCCTGGTGCTTCACACGGGCAGTCAGCCATGGACCAAGACACAGCTGGAGAGGGGCCTGAACCCAGAGCGTCTCCAGGAGGAGGACGGAGCCAGGAAGGGCAAAGGTATCCGGAAGAAAGGGGGCAGGCATGGAGCCAGGTCCCCAGGGAGGCTGCGGTCTTCTTTCTCTGTTCATGGACTGGTTGTTGGTTATTTTGAGTTCTCAAAGTCATCCACTCGATGTGGTCCAGAGAAAGTTCCCAGGGGTCTGAAGCCCGGAGCAGGCCTTGTGCTTTTCCGAACACTGCGTGTTGCCTCAGGGTTACCGGCAATGGCTAATTCTAGCGTGTCTTTTGTTGAAGTCTGCAGAAGAGCCTCAACCAGCACCAGCTTTTGAAGAACTTATAAAACTTGTGTTCTTCTGATTCTGAGATTTTTGCCTGAAATGCCTCGTACATTTTTAACTAGGTGTTGTTAGCACTTGTGTGATGGCATTTGGAGCTCTGTATTTTTGTGATGTGCTAGCTCTGAGGATGTTTAAGATTAGATTCCTAGAAATCAGATTATAGGAGCTCTCGGCCACGCTTCATGAGTTCTGTTTTGACCCCTCATAGTGGATCCCGTTGCCGTGGCTATTCTTAGTATTTGTGGAACACCTGACTCGTGATGCTAGGAAAATGTGATTTGTTTTCTTTGTAAGCCTAAAGTCTAATGACCTTGTAGAGTCTTTATACCCGTCTCTTATAAATCAGCTTTAATATACTTGAAAGTGTCCTCATTGTGCCCTTGAAAAGCAGGTGCACATTTTAAAAGTCATCCTTTTAAAACGCTTGTCTTCAGCCTGTGCCCTTTGTCTGTTTTGTTTCCTTCACTGCAACATCATGAAACAGGGACAAGGGCTAGAATCTGTTTCATACAGAGAACTTGAAACAAGGACAAGGACTAGAATGTGTTTGATACACAGAGCTGAACTGTGCTGAGCGAGCTGCTTTGCCGACGTCTGTTTCTGTCTTGAGAGGGAACCCAGGCCTCTTGACTTTTCCTTTTGTACATTTTCCAAAAGAATATGTTTTCCTCTCTCGGGTCCATTCCACTGTGGGATTCTCTCCTAAGGCTGTTTCTTCGCCTTCCATTTTGACAACTATGATGTAGTTTCCGAGATGATAGAAGGGTAGTGAAAAGGCCTGGGAAAGAGAAAGCAGGAAGGGAAGAAATCATCTCATGATTTGAGTCAGAAGGAAATCACTCAGACAGGAACGCTATTACAAGCGGGTCCGATCCCAGAAAGTGGGATTGAATAAGTGGCATCGTATCACACACCTCTGTTTTACATTGTTGCTGTTGCCAGGGGTAACGAAAAGAACGAGTATATTCATTCCGAGGTCAAACATATATCTTTGCTGACTCTGACTAGAATCAGCAGAATTCGTGCAGTTCAAGTTTGAGAATACCTTTACAGAAGAGGGTCTTCGTGCACATGTGCCTATTTCTATTTATATGTTCACACGTATTGGAGTATAAATGTGTGTGTGCTGTGTGTGAGACCTCAGTATTTGAAAGAAGAAACGTGCAGTAGAGCTTATTAATTACGAGAAGGGTACATTTAGGGGATAAACCACTTTGTTTAGAATTGAATAATGGGGTCTTTGAGGGATGTATATATGTATGTGTGTTTACATTTCTGTGTATGAAAGTGTGTATTGCATGTATATGTGTTGTGCATGTATGTGTGCCTTTGTGTGTAATGTACATGTGCACGCATGTGTATATGTGTGCATGTTTGTTTGTGTTCCATGTATGTGTGTGCATGTGTTACATGTTTAGGCACGACTGCACATATGTGCAAGTAGGCATGCATGGATGCTCGTGTGTGTATAGTTATACATGTATATTTGTGCATGTTATGTCTACGCATTTACATATATATGTGTGTCAGAATGTGTATGTATATGCATGTGTGTTTGAGTGTTGTGCCTATGCTTGTGCGTGTGTGTTTGAGTGTTGTGCCTATGCTTGTGCGTGTGTGTTTGAGTGTTGTGCATATGCTTGTGCGTGTGTGTTTGAGTGTTGTGTGTATGTGCGTGTGTGTTTGAGTGTTGTGTGTATGTGTCTGCATGTGTTATGTGTTTGTATTATGTGATTATGTGAATGTGTGTGCATGTGTGAATGTATGTATTGCATGTAGGTGTGCGTGCCCATGTGTATGTGTGTGTGTGATATGTGTCTGTGCATGCATGCATGTGCACATTGGATTTGTGAATCCACCCTGGGAGGGGCATGTTCCTGGAGACAGTGCATGGGCTCCTCCGCTGTCCTCTCAGGGAGAGAAACATTGTGAAAGTTCGAGCCATTAGGTAAATATGCCTGATGTTCTATAAATATATATTTAAATATACCACTGGGGTTAAATATATGTTAAATGGGTGCAAAGCTGTTATATTGCATTAAAAGTCATGTTAGTACTTCCTGGTTAAAGGCTTTGTGAATGATTTCCTGTACATGGGACATAACACACCACACAGAATTACAGCGGATCAATGGTATTTGCCAGGAGGTCTGGCTTACGATTGCTATTTCTAGTTGCAGACATGCAGGTTGAGCTTTGCTGGACTTAGAGGAGGGTCATTGACTCTGCCCACTGAATGATACCAGCGTCTCTGCTGCTTCCTTTTTCTGCCGGTTTCATCCAGAGCTGGGACAGCTGCTCTGAGACGTACTGTACTTTTCTCTCCACAAAAATCTGCAGCATTTGTTAGCAGTCCAGTAGCAGACCGAGTGGCAGGTCCCAGGACAGGTCCAGCGTCAGGTCCCGGGACAGGTCCAGCGGCAGGTCCAGCGGCAGGTCCAGGGACAGGTCCAGGGGCAGGTCCAGCGGCAGGTCCAGTGTCAGGTCCAGGGGCAGGTCCAGCCGCAGGTCCAGCCAACTTTCCACATGGCCCATGTGAAAATGTACCGTCTCCTTCCATTTTTTATTTATTTATTTATTTGAGCAACGTGGCTGTTTATTTCACCTGGGTGCAGGCGGGCTGAGTCCGAAAAGAGAGTCAGTGAAGGGAGACAAGGGTGGGGCCGTTTTATAGGATTTGGGCAGGTAAAGGAAAATTACAGTCAAAGGGCTGTTGTTCTCTGGCGGGCATGAGTGGGGGTCACAAGCTGCTCAGTGGGGGAGATTTTTGAGCCCGGATGAGCCAGGAAAAGGAATTTCACAAGATAATGTCATCGCTTAAGGCAAGGACCGGTCATTTACATATCTTTTGTGGTGGAATGTCATCAGTTAAGGCGGGGCAGTGCATTTGCACTTCTTGTGATTCTTCAGTTACTTCAGGCCATCTGGGCATATACCCTCCACTGTAAGAGTTATCCAAAGCGTCTGTGATGGTCCAGAAAGCTTCCGAGGCGATGGGACAGCGTCAATCTTCAGCTGCTAAGCCGAGAAGGTGTGGGAAGGAGTTAGTCAGAGAGCCTTGGGCCAGCGCTGCAGGGGGTCTGGGAGTGGCTGCTGGGCGAGTTGGGCAGTCCGACTTCCAGTGGGGTCCCACACACATGGGACACCGCTTAGGAGGAATCCCGGGCTGCGGGCATTCCTTGGCCCAGTGGCCAGATTTCCGGCACTTGTAGCAAGCTCCTGGGTGAGGAGGTTCTGGAGGAACCCCTGGCACTGTGTGGTTCAATGGCATTTGGAAGTTCTTGTGTGCTGGAGATGTGGCTGGGTTTGTGTCACAGTGGGACAAGAATTGCAACTTAGAAGAAGTTGGTACTTGGCTGCCTCTACTCTATTATTGTACACCTTGAAGGCGAGGTTCGTTAAGTCCTGTTGTGGGGTTTGAGGGCCGGAATTTAATTTTTGGAGCTTTATTGAATGTCGGGAGCAGATTGTGTAATAAAATAAAATGTATATTAAGAATAAGACAGCCGTCTGACCTTTCAGTGTCTAGGGCTGAAAAGTGTCTCAGGGTGGCTGCTAAACAGGCCATGAACTGGGCTAAGTTTTTATATTTGATTAAAAAGAGCCTAAACACTAACTGATTTGGGAGAGGTCGGATAAAGAAAAAGGAGCATTAACCTTGACTATGCCTTCAGCCCTGGCCACTTTTTTAAGAGGAAATTGCTGGGTAGGTGGGGGAGGGTTAGTCGAGGAATGAAACTGTAAGCCAGACCGGGTGTGAGGAAGGCAGGTGATAAAAGGATTCTAGTGGAGGCTGAGGAAAAATTGGGACCTAACTTGGCCTGGCGAGGAGGACAGAGGTCAGATGGGTCTGTAGAAAAGGAAGACTGGAAAGACTCAGCGAAGCCTGGGTTGGGACTGAGGGGACAGGCAGGAGGGAAAGAAGGAAGATTTGGACGAGTTGCATTGGGAACAGAGACTAGGGAGGGACCGATGTGTAAAAGAATGCCTGGACGTCAGGCGCCTCAGACCAGTTGCCCATTTTAGGACAAGAATTATTTAGATCTTGTAGGATGGAAAACTCGAAAGTGCCATTTTCTGGCTCTTTGGAACTACTGTTGAATTGTATTGGGTTAAGCGGCATCGTAGAAGAAAATAAGGCATTTAGGTTTTAGGTGAGGTGTGAGTTGAAGAGTTTTAAGTTCTTGAGAACACAGCTAAGGGAGAAGAAGGAGGAACGGAGGGTGGAAGGTTGCCCATAGTGAAGGAGGCAAGCCCAGAGAAAAGAGAGAGTAGAGACACAGAAGGATTCGGGGGTTCTTGCCCTCCAGAAAAGCAGGAAAGGGGTCGGGAGTGGAAGTAATGGACTGGGGCGCAAAATTAAGAGGTCGGGGTTCTTGCCCCTCCCCCAGAAAAGCAGAGAAGGGGTAGAAACAGGGAGAGAAGGGTTTGGGGTGCTTGTCCCTCCCCCAGAAAAGCAGAGAAGGGGTAGAGACAGGGAGAGAAGGGGCTCGAGGGCTTGCCCCCCCCGCAGAAAAGCGGGGCTTGCCACTAAGGATGAAGGACCAAGGGAGGCGTCCCTGCAGCGTGGTCAGACACTTCTGAAACATGGGTGAGTAATCAGAGAGGCGTCCCTGCAATGATTAAACACCAGGGAAGGCTGCCTTCCCCAGTGTATGACCCGGCGCCGGCATTTTGGGTTAGTGGATAAAACGTGTCTCCTTTGTCTCTACCAGAAAATGAAAGGATTGAAATTAAGAGAAGGGAGAGATTGAAGGGTGGCGCAAAGATTGAAGGGAGAAAGGTCGGGCCATAGTGAGAGAGGTTGGAGAAGACGGTAAAAGAGGCTGCTTACCCAATTTAAAATTGGTGAGATGTTCCTTGGGCTGGTTGGTCTGAGAGGACAGAGGTCGTAAGTAGATCTTTCTCACAGAGCAAAGAACAGGAGGACAGGGGATTGATCTCCCAAGGGAGGTCCCCTGATCCGAGTCACGGCACCAAAATGACATGCGCATCTGTGTGAAGAGACCACCAAACCGGCTTTGTGTGAGCCACATCGCTGTTTACTTCACCTGGGTGCAGGCTGGCTGAGTCCGAAAAGAGAGCCAGCCCCCTTCCATTTTTAAAGCAGTAGTTATTAGTGGAGCCTACTGCCGTTTCTCCTTGAGCTCCTCACAGTCGATGGTAAGCATTTGCTTTATGAAAGCAAAGTTCCATGCTCTTTGTGCTAAGTCTCCTCTGCCTTTCTGTGAGAGGCTAGAATTGGGATCGACCCTCAGCTGTGCCAGAGCCTTGGTACATGTCTCAGTTTTGGAATCTACTCTGTGTTTGTTGCCTTCCATCCACCGACAGCCGTCTGTCTTCCTGTCACTCCTTCAACACGGAGTCCGGCAGTGTGCACACAGGTGAGCCTGTGTGAATGCTGGTTTTGTAGGATCTTATCGGGACCTTAGTCATCTTTTCACTAGGAAACCAGACACTGCAGAGGACTTAGAGAAAAGCCCAAAGAAGCCGTATCAATAGAATCATAGAGACAGAATTCTATAACCATAGGAAATGGCATTGATTATCATGAAATGTGCATTTATGTGAGGCATAGTAAAACATCACATTTCTTACTGGGTGAGAGCTTGGAAAGGAGATTATGAAAGTATAACTGACTCTACTCTTGTATCGTGGATCATGGTAAAATGATGCAAGGTATTGTATAGAATGGAACACACAGAATAGAATTCTATAGAGTAGCGCAGAATAGAACAAATAGTATAATGTCATATAGGGTAGCATAGAATAGAAGAAACAGTGTAACAAATTATGTATGTAGTATACAATAGGACAAATAGTATTACATGGTCTAGAATAGAACAAGTGGGATAGTATTGTAGAGTATACAGTTGAACTAATGACGGAGTATTGCATAGCATAATACAGTCTAGATTAGAACACACACAGCATAGTATTAATATTACGTAGTGTGGTGTAATAGTAGAGTCGTATGGCACAGAACAGAGAGGATAGTGTTCTGTAGCACTGATGCAGGAGTTTTGCTCTTTAGCTTAGCTGGGTCCAGGTTCTTGTCTCCTGACCAGGAAGAAACAGGCACGGGGACATCGAAGAGTGAGTGCAGTGGAACTTATTAAGCTAAAAGTTAAGCTCTCAGCGAAAAGAGGGGTCCTGAGAGCAGGTTGCTGGTCGCCCCCTTCCCAGTTGACTGCAAGGGCTTTTATATAGAAGCTGATGGGGCTGGGCTCCCTGTCTAAGGAGCACATTTCTGGTGGTTCCACCCCATTCCCCCGTGTGCATGGGGACCCTGAGTCTGCTATGAGCATGTTTAGGCGAGCCCTCCATGCAAGTCCCCCTATCTGCACAAAACATGAGCTGGAGGCTCTCTGGGACCCTTCCCTTACTGTCTGCGTAAAGCAGGCTGGCTAACTCCTTTCCGTATAGAAGAAAATAGAATAGAATAGAAGAGATAGTACAGTATTTTATAGCATAGAATGAAGCTGTCGTATTCTATCGTAGAGAATGGAATAGTATAGAATAGAACACACAGATTGTACTAGTGTAGTATAGAATAGTAGCCTCACGCAGCACGGAGCAGTGTTGTGCTCCCTATGTACAGAGTGCAACCAGCAGGAGAGCGTTCTTCAGTGGGCATCACTGGCCCTTCATATTTCTTTGGTTCTGCGGAAATGAGGAGAGGGAGTTAAGAGAGGGGGAGGAGGTTGGTTTTCTTACTTTTAAGGCGCTCATTACTTCTTGGGGATCATTTGATGGTCCCCTTTGGTAGTATTCTGTGAAGCAGTCTCTCTACTCTGTGTAGAGTGAAATGTGGGGCAGTCTGTGGACTCTGTAGGGTGAAATGTGGAGCAGTCTGTGGACTCTGTAGGTGAAATGTCGAGCAGTCTGTGGACTCTGTGTAGGGTGAAATGTGGAGCAATCTGTGGACTGTAGGGTGAAATGTGGAGCAGTCTGTGGACTCTGTGTAGGGTGAAATGTGGGGAAGTCTGTGGACTGTGTAGGGTGAAATGTTGGGCAGTCTCTGTACTCTGTGTAGGGTGAAATGTGGGGCAGTCTGTAGACTCTGTAGGGTGAAATGTGGGGAAGTCTGTGGACTCTGTAGGGTGAAATGTGGGGCAGTGTGTGGACTCTGTAGGGTGAAATGTGGAGCAGTCTCTGTTCTCTGTGTAGGGTGAAATGTGGGGCAATCTGTAGACTCTGTAGGGTGAAATGTGGGCAGTCTGTGGGACTCGGTAGGTGAAATGTGGAGCAGTCTGTGGACTCTGGTAGGGTGAAATGTGGAGGCTTCTGTGGACTCTCTGTAGGGTGAAATGTGGAGCAGTCTGTGGACTCTCTGTAGGGTGAAATGTGGAGCAGTCTGTGGACTCTGTGTAGGGTGAAATGTGGAGCAGTCTGTGGACTCTGTAGGGTGAAATGTGGGGCAGTCTCTGTACTCTGTTTAGGGTGAAATGTGGGGCAGTCTGTAGACTCTGTAGGGTGAAATGTGGGGAAGTCTGTGTACCCTGTAGGGTGAAATGTGGAGCAGTCTGTGGACCCTGTAGGGTGAAATGTGGAGCAGTCTGTGGAACCAGTAGGGTGAAATGTGGGCAGTCTGTGGACCCTGTAGGGTGAAATGTGGGCAGTCTGTCGACTCTGTGTAGGTGAAATGTGGAGAGTCTGTGGACTCTGTAGGGTGAAATGTGGGGCAGTCTGTGGACTCTGTGTAGGTGAAATGTGGGGAAGTCTGTAGACTCGTGGGTGAAATGTGGGGAAGTCTGTGGACCCTGTAGGGTGAAATGTGGAGCAGTCTGTGGACCCTGTTAGGGTGAAATGTGGAGAAGTCTGTGGACTCTGTAGGGTGAAATGTGGAGCAGTCTGTAGACTCTGTAGGGTGAAATGTGGAGCAGTCTGTGGACTCTGTAGGTTGAATGTGGAGCAGTCTGTGGACCCAGTAGGGTGAAATATGGGGCAGTCTGTGGACCATGTAGGGTGAAATGTGGAGCAGTCTGTGGACTCTGTGTAGGGTGAAATGTGGAGAAGTCTGTGGACTCTGTAGGGTGAAATGTGGGGCAGTCTGTGGACTCTGTGTAGGGTGAAATGTGAGGCAGTCTGTAGACTCTGTAGGGTGAAATGTGGGGCAGTCTGTACACTCTGTGTAGGGTGAAATGTGGGACAGTCTGTAGACTCTGTGTAGGGTGAAATGTGGAGCAGTGTGTGGACTCTGTAGGGTGAAATGTGGGGCAGTCTGTACACTCTGTGTAGGGTGAAATGTGGGGCAGTCTGTAGACTCTGTGTAGGGTGAAATGTGGAGCAGTGTGTGGACTCTGCGTAGGGTGAAATGTGGAGCAGTCTGTGGACTCTGCGTAGGGTGAAATGTGGGGTAGTCTGTGGACTCTGTGTAGGGTGAAATGTGGGGCAGTCTGTGGACTCTGTAGGGTGAAATGTGTAGCAGTCTGTGTACTCTGTGTAGGGGAAATGTGGAGCAGTCTGTGGACTCCTGTAGGGTGAAATGTGAAGCAGTCTGTGGACTCTGTGTAGGGTGAAATGTGGAGAAGTCTGTGCCTCTGTGTAGGGTGAAAGGTGGGGCAGTCTGGGACTCTGTAGGGTGAAATGTGGGCAGTCTGTAGACTGTGTAGGTGAAATGTGGGGCAGTCTGTAGACTCTGTGTAGGGTGAAATGTCGGGCAGCCTGTGGACTCTGTAGGGTGAAATGTGGGGCAGTATGTGGACTCTGTAGGGTGAAATGTGGAGCAGTCTGTGGACTCTGTGTAGGGTGAAATGTGGAATAGTCTGTGGACTCTCTGTAGGGTGAAATGTGAAGCAGTCTTTGCACTCTGTGTAGGGTGAAATGTGAGAATCTGTGGACTCCGTGTAGGGTGAAATGTGGAGCAGTCTGCGGACTCTGTAGGGTCAAATGTGGAACAGTCTGTGGACTCTGTGTAGGTGAAATGTGGAGCAGTCTGTGGACTCTGTGTAGGTGAAATGTGGGGCAGTCTGTGGACTCTGTAGGGGAAATATGGGGTAGTCTGTGACTCTGTAGGGTGAAATGTGGAGCAGTCTGTAGACTCTCTGTAGGGTGAAATGTGGAGAAGTCTGTGCACTCTGTGTAGGGTGAAATGTGGAGAAGTCTGTGGACTCTGTATAGGGTGAAATGTGGAGCAGTCTGTGGACTCTGTAGGGTGAAATGTGGAGCAGTCTGTAGACTCTCTGTAGGGTGAAATGTGAAGCAGTCTGTGGACTCTGTGTAGGGTGAAATGTGGAGAAGTCTGTGGACTCTGTGTAGGGTGAAATGTGGGGCAGTCTGTGGACTCTAGGGTGAAATGTGGAGAAGTCGGTGGACTCTGTAGGGTCAAATGTGGAGCAGTCTGTGGACTCTGTAGGGTGAAATGTGGAGCAGTCTGTGGACTCTGTGTAGGGTGAAATGTGGGGCAGTGTGTGGACTCTGTGTAGGGTGAAATGTGGAGCAGTCTGTGGACTCTGTGTAGGGTCAAATGTGGAGCAGTCTGTGGACTCTGTGTAGGGTGAAATGTGTGGCAGTCTGTGGACTTTGTAGGATGAAATGTGGGGCAGTGTGTGGACTCTGTGTAGGGTGAAATGTGGGGCAGTCTGTGGACTCTGTAGGGTGAAATGTGGGGCAGTCTGTGGACTCTGTAGGGTGTAATGTGGAGCAGTCTGTGGACTCTGTGTAGGGTGAAATGTGGAGCAGTCTGTGGACTCTCTGTAGGGTGAAATGTGAAGCAGTCTGTGGACTCTGTGTAGGGTGAAATGTGGAGAAGTCTGTGGACTCTGTGTAGGGTGAAATGTGGGGCAGTCTGTGGACTCTGTAGGGTGAAATGTGGAGCAGTCTGTGGACTCTGTGTAGGGTGAAATGTGGAGCAGTCTGTGGACTCTGTGTAGGGTGAAATGTGGAGCAGTCTGTGGACTCTGTAGGGTGAAATGTGGAGCAGTCTTTGGGCTCTGTAGGGTGAAATGTGAAGCAGACTGTGAACTCTGTGTAGGGTGAATTGTGGAGCAGTCTGTAGACTCTATAGGGTGAAATGTGGAGAAGTCTGTGGACTCTGTAGGGTGAAATGTGGGTGGAGCAGTCTGTGGACTCTGTAGGGTGAAATGTGGGCAGTCTGTAGATTCTGTGGAGGGTGAAACATGAAGCACTTGAGAAAGGATGAATTCAGAAGTAGGTCAGCAGAGATGCACACAGCTCTTGCCTGGGAGACTGTGGAGCAGTCTGTGGACTCTGTGTAGGGTGAAATGTTGAGCAGTCTGTCTGGACTCTGTAGGGTGAAATGTGGAGCAGTCTGTGGACTCTGTGTAGGGTGAAATGAGGTGTTTTATGGAAATAGTTGTCTCCTGCCTGGCACATGGCAGAGCCTCCGTGGATCTTGCCGTGAGGACCCCTCTGATAACTTCTCTACAGTGCCCTCCACACTATAAATACCACACATTGTGGGAAGTCCGGGCCTTTTCAAAGGCTGGGTTTCATTTTAACAAAATTGGAATGCCCTGCATATTTGGAATGGCCAGATCATCCTGCACTTTTGACTTCACCTGTCCAGCTGGGTACACCTCCCTGCGTGCTGCCAAGGTTTACGGCGGGATTCCCTGACGCCACTACCCTCACTGCCTGCACCTGAATCTGCTGTGGGGTCATTTCCTTATTGGACTTGTCTGGGGACCTCCTGAGGGGTGGATGGTTCAGTACTGTGTTATCTGGGGAAGGTGTTCACGGCATTCCTGTTTGCAGTCTGTGTCTCTGTTGGTAGAGATGCTTTTAGCACATCCGTTAATCCAGACGTGATTAGCAAGGGGTGTCTCTCCCAGGTAAGAGTTGGTGCGTCTCTGTTGAGCTTCTTCTGACTTCATCCTTTGTCAAGTCTGTTACAAAGAGAACTTTGGGTTCCCAAGGTTTAAGAATTAATGTCAAAGAGCAATTTAGTGTTCTTTTTGAGTCACCAGCCTTGCTGTGCATGATTCGTAAGTCCTTGGTGGTTAGGGCCACAGCACAATCGGTGGGCCGTCTGTTCACCACCCTGGTGGATACTTTCCCACCCAAAGAAATGTATTCTGTTAACATGTCTCAATTAGAATATTTTAGTAGGAGACAGAGTTATGGCTCTTGTTTTAATTTGTAATCGATGATTACTGTAGCAGGGTCAAGGTTGAGACTTGCAGTGTAGCTCATGGAAAACATTGATTAGAAACACCCAAAATATATCACCAGCTTTGTTGCTGCAGCTCCAAGGGACTAGGAATGCATATCTATTTTTTTTTGTTATTATTTATCATTTTTATTTTTGAGACAGAGTCTTGCTCTGTCACCCAGGTTGGATTGCAGTGGCATAATCTCAGCTCACTGTAACCTCTGCTTCCAGGGTTCAAGACAATCTTGTGTCTCAGCCTCCCGAGTAGCTGGGATTGCAGGTGCCTGCCACCATGCCCAGCTAATGTTTGTATTTTTAGTAGAGCCAGGGGTCTCACCGTGTTGGCCATGCTGGTCCTGAACTCCTGACCTTAAGTGATCTGCCAACCTTGGCCCCCCAAAGTGCTGGCATTACACACATGAGCCACCGTGCCTGGCCTGTTTTTGTTTTTTTGAGATGGAGTCTTGCTCTGTCGTCCAGATTGAAGTGCAGTGTCATGATCTTGGCTCACTGCAACCTCCACTCACTGCAACCTCTGCCTTTCAGTTCGAGCAATTCTCTTGCCTCATCCCTCCTAGTAGCTGGGATGACAGGCATGTGCCACCATGCCTGGCTGATTTTTGTATTTTTAGTAGAGACAGGATTTTGCCATGTTGGTCGGCTGGTCTTAAACTGTTGGCCCCATGTGATCCGCCCGCCTTGGCCTCCCAAAGTGCTGAGATTACAGGCATGGGCCACTGCACCCGGCCCTGTGTTTGACTCTTAAATCTTCTTTTTCTTTTTACTATTTCTCTTTCTGGACGGCCACTCAGTGGATATGGAGGAAGAGTTCACAGATGTCCGTATTACATTTCTTTCTTAAATTAGCCTCCCTTGAACACTGCTATAGGGTACAGACGCATGAAGGGCTGAAAGGGTGGTTGCGTCCCAGTAAGTGTGAGCGTGGAGCTGGTCTGTGAGACTCCGGTGCTGGTGAAGGCACCCGTGTGAGATGGCCTGGGATGCGGGTGTGCAGAGCCCTGACCGTGGCACACACCCTTCAGCTTTGATGTTTCAGGCCATTGCTCTGGTCATCAGTGAGCAGAAGGTCTAACAGCAGTGATATTTATCACTAGCTCTGTTGGCCAGTGTGTTAGGAGAGTGAACGTGTTTGACTTAAGCTGTTTGGCGGGTTTGCATTTAAATAGACAACTGGTGACCTGGTGCCTGGACGCTTGCTCTGTGACCTGCCCCACGTGGCTTCTCCCTCTCATATGCATTAGATGAGATGTGTGTGTTTAGGGTGGTGTGGCCCTAGACTGGAATGCATTAGAAGTGCAAACCCTGCCTCACCCCAGATCTGCCCCACCCCAGTGTGACTTTTGGAGGTGGAGGCCCAGCATCCTTCACCTGCCCTCCAGATGGGCCTGAGGATGCTGAGGTTTCAGAGCGCTGCTTTGCTGGCCCTCCAGCAAGTCCTGCTTAAAGAGGCCAGGATCTGAAATGGCAGGTTACCAAACTGTATAGCAGAAAAATAGAAACGTTTCCTTAGAATGGGTGTAGGAAGAAAAATGATTTCCTGCACCATATCTGGAAAAGATTTCAAATTAGCACGCACTATTTGGAATTATTAGTGGTCTCCTGTATTTCCTATCTTTTCTTTTTTTTTTTTTTTTTTGATACAGGGTCTCACCCTGATGCCCAGGCTGGAGTGCAGTGGTGCAATCTTGGCTCCCTGCAACCTCCGCCTCCTGGACTCAGGTGATCCTCTCACCTCAGCCCCCTGAGTATCTGGGACTACAGGTACGATACCATACCTGGCTAATTTTTGTTTGTTTGTTTTTTTTTTTGTAGAGACGGGGTCTTGCTCTGTTGCCCAGGCTGGTCTCAAATTCAAGCATTTCTTCTGCCTCAGTCTCCAAAAATGCTTCTGTATCCCTGACCCAACGAAGAAGGACAAGAGGTGTCAGCCACACTCCCGGCCTCCTGTCTTTCCTTGTTGGAGCAGGGATGGAGAAGCACTTGATGCAGCTGACTTGAGCATATCTCGTTTTGCTTTGTTTTCCTCACGGGTAACCTGGCAGTGCTGTGCACCAGTGCTGCTGGTCAGCTGTTTTTTCGATGGACTGGCAGAAAATCAAACTGAGACCCGGGTTCCTTTCTCCCTGGGTACTGACCAGGTGGGAGAGGAAGGACGTTATCTGAGTATCATCTTCATGAGGGCTGGTGGGGAAACGTCAACTTTAAGGTGCCTGGGATCTAAGGCATGGAACCCAGAGTGCAGCGGAACGTAGTGGATGTAGCCTTGGGAGCAGAGACGTGCGGGCCGGTGCCCTCGTTCCTGGCGGGTTCTGAGTGGAAGAAAAGGTAAGTGAACCAGCCGAGGTCACGTAGCAACCTGCCAAGACCTGCCTGGATGTATGGCTGGCGTCCGTGCTGGCCCCAAAACTGCCCATTTGGGGATTTCTTGCAGTTTGCGACCCACCTAGGGGTCTGGAGAGCGTCCAAATCATGACCCCAAAGAACGAGGTGTTGCCTTGAGATCCTCCAAGGTGAGGGTAGGAATTTTTTGCTTTTTGCAATTAGCAATAATTTATTTTGAATGATCTTGGGCCTATTTTCCACTTCGTATAGGAAGAGAGACAGAATAAAAAGTCTCAATGTGCCAGAGCCATGTAATGAAGTCGTGGGGTTAACATTGTTGATTATTACGTAACATCACGTTAATTGGAACATATTCACACGTGTCCACAGTATGTGTGTGTGCCCAGTCCGGTGAGCACGTTGGGTTGGGGTCGCTGCTGGTTCATGCAGCCCCTCTGGGTGATGCTTTCTCTGTGACTTGCCGATGATTATGGGTACTAGTCAGTTTCCAAAGCCTCCGATTATGATGGGCATGACTATAAAGAAAATTAGAACAAACGCATGGGCTGTAACGATAACGTTGTCAATATGGTCGTTGCCTAATAGGTTGCCGGGCTGACCTAGTTCGGCTCGAATAAGAAGACTTAGGGCTATGCCTATGATTCCAGCCCATGCGCCGAAGAGTAAGTACAAGGTTCCAATATCCTTGTGATTTGCTGAGAAAAACCAACGGTTGGCGAGCATAGGTAGAACGAGGTAAAATAGCTGAGTAGGCGTTAGGCTGTAAACCTAAGGACAGAAGTAAAGCCCTCTTTTTACCAGCCCTGAGGTGATTTTCATGTTGAATTACAAATTCAAAGGAGCAGCTTTGATTTCTGCCTGGGCTTCGCCAGCCTTTTTTTCCCTGTGGCGGGAGAAGTAGATTAAAGCCAGTTGATTAGGGTATTTAGCTGTTCACTAAATTTTTATGAGTTTGAGTCCCATTGATCTAGCAAGGGCTTAGCTTATTTAAAGTGATTGATTTACATTCAGTTGATGCAGAGTAGAGTTTTGCAGTCCTTATACATTTCAGAAATTAAGTGTGGTTTAACTTCCTAAGAGCTTTGAAGGCTCTTGGTCTTATTTAACCTAAATTTCTAGGGAATAGTTAGGGCTAGTGGGGAGATTGGTAGGAGGAAGGTGGTGAGAATAATGAGCGGGGGGGTTAGGAGTGTGGATTTTGTGTTTTCACAAAATTTTTTTTTTTTTTTACACTGTTAGATGTTTGGAGCAGTGTTATGGAGGTGGTATAGATTAGGCTTATTTAGAAGTATAAGTTAAACAGGGTTATAATAATTATGATGATGGGGATGATGAAGTTGTTGTTTTTTATAAGTTCTTGAATGGTAATTCATTTTGGTAGGAAGCCAGTTAATGGGGGTAAGCCTCCTATGGATAGAAGAGTGGATGCTATTAATGGTATTAATCAGGTTAACTTGTTTCTGGTGCGGGATAGTATGAGGGTTGTGGTGTTTGAGTTTAGGTTTAAGGTTAGGAATGCAGTGGTTGTTAAAATAATGTATACGGTTAGGTAAAGGATTGTGATATTCGGGTTGTATATTAGTGTTATCATTATTCAGCCTATGTGTGTAATTGAGGAGTATGCTAGGATTTTACGTAGCTGTGTTTGCTTGAGGCCTCCTCAGCTACCTGCTATGATAGATAGGATTGATAGGGTTAGGAGAATATTGATATTAGTTGAAGGGTGAATTTGATATATAATTGAGGTAGGGGCTAGTTTTTGTCATGTGAGAAGAAGTAGGCCAGGGATCAAGGGTGTTCCTTGGGTGACTTCTGGGACTCAAAAGTGAAACGGGGCTATTCCTAGTTTTATAGCAAGGGCTATTATTATGGCTAGAGATGAGAATTGATTGATGTCATTTATTATGGTTCAATGTCCGGAGAATAGGTTGTTGGAAATAATTGCTATCATGAGGATTATAGATACGGTAGATTGTATGAGGAAATATTTGGTGGCAGCTTCTGTGGAGCAGGGGTTTGTTTTTTAAATTAGAATTGGAGCAAAGGCCCGTGTATTTATTTCTAGGCCTGCTCAGGCAAGGAATCAGTGCGAGCTTAGTGATGTAATGAGAGTGCCTGTGATCATGGTGAGGTAAATAATAAGTTGGGCTAATGGATTAATTAGTACGGGAAGGGTGTAACCAACATTTTTGGGGTATGGACCCGATAGCTTATTTAGCTGACCTTACTTTAGGATAGAGTGTGACAGGTAGCACGGAGAAATTTGGGTTCTCAGGAGTGGGTTCGACACCTATGATTCTAGAAATAAGAGGGCTAAGACATCTATTGTTTACTCTATCAAAGTAACTCTTTCGTCAGACATATTTCTAGGTTTGAGGGGGAATTCCGGAGATTGTAATGGGTGTTAAGATGTATCATATGTGGAATACTAGTGTAAGTGGTAGGAAATTCTTTCATAGTAAATGTATGAGTTGATCATAACGGAATCGGGGGTATGTTGCTCGAATTCGTAGGAATAAAGAGGTCAAGAGTAGTGTTTTGATAATAAAGCACGTTGTGAATAGTTCTGGGTGGTGAATGGGGTAAAATGTTCCTAGGAAAATTGTAGTTGTTAGGGCATTTATCATGATAATGTTTATGTATTCAGCTATGAAGAAGAGGGCGAATGGACCCGCGGCATATTCAATGTTAAAGCCTGAGACTAGTTCTGATTCACCTTCTGTGAGGTCAAAGGGAGCTCGGTTGGTTTCTGCTAGTGTGGAAATAAATCATATTATGGCTAAGGGTCATGACGGTAGGAGGAGTCAGAGGTGTTCCTGTGTTTTGATGAGTGCGTGAAGGTTGAATGAACCGCTTATTAGTAACACTGATAATAGGATAATAGCGGCCGGGCGCGGTGGCTCAAGCCTGTAATCCCAGCACTTTGGGAGGCCGAGACGGGCGGATCACGAGGTCAGGAGATCGAGACCATCCTGGCTAACACGGTGAAACCCCGTCTCTACTAAAAAAATACAAAAAATTAGCCGGGCGAGATGGCGGGCGCCTGTAGTCCCAGCTACTCGGGAGGCTGAGGCGAGAGAATGGCGTAAAACCCGGGAGGCGGAGCTTGCAGTGAGCTGAGATCCGGCCACTGCACTCCAGCCTGGGCGACACAGCGAGACTCCGTCTCAACAAAAAAAAAAAAAAAAAAAAAAAAAAAAAAAATAGGATAATAGCAAGGGTAACTTCGTATGAAATTGTCTGGGTGACGGCTCGTAGTGCTCCGATTAGTGCATAGTTAGAATTTGATGCTCATCCTGATCATAAAATGGAGTAGACAGCTAGGCTAGATGTGGCTAGGATAAATAAAAGTCCTAGGTTAAAACTGATTAGGGGATGGGCATAGGGAGGGGCGTCCATAGTAGGAGGGCAATGGAAAAGGCTAGGGCCGGTGCAATGGTGTAGAGAGTAGTAGTGGAGGTTGAAGGTTTTAAGGGCTCTTTGGTGAAGAGTTTGACTGCATCGGCAAAGGGTTGTAACAGTTCGTAGGGGTCTACAATATTATGTCCTTTACGTAGCTGCCTGTAGCCTAGCAGTTTTCGTTCAGTAAGTGTGAGAAATGCTATGGCGGCTAGTACAGGTATGATGGTGAGTAGCAGATTTGTTGTGAACATAATGTTAAGAAGAGGAGTTGAACCTCTGATTGTAAAGTTTTAAGTTTTATGCA
>NW_022681150.1:0-30103 GCF_009764315.1 Trachypithecus francoisi | reverse complement strand
ATTCAAGAATCCTCTCTTGGGGACTAGATTGGGACCCCTTTCCTGAAAATATTACCTAGTCAATTTAGGAGGTAGCTGTTATGTTTATCAGGATGAAGAAAATAAAACTATTTTACTTCTAAATATATTTCTTTGATATAGTTTCAGTTCGATGTTCGGAGAGCCAGCACACAGAAGCAGCCCTGCAAAGCTGTCATACATGGGATGATTTGCATCTGGGGACAAATTCTGCATGAATGCAGTCAGGCTTTCTCAGAGACCCTCCTCCCATCCTACTGTAGGAAGATGGGACAGGGAGGCTGACACCTTTAAAGGTCTGAAAGAAACATTCGCCATCTATTCTCTCTGAGGCCTGCTACTAAGGAGGTTTCATCTATACAATAAGACCACCTCTGCTAGCTTGGCCTCCTCTTCTCCTCCTCCTTTAATCTATGTTGCCACGATGCATGCCTCCGTTCTTTATTCAACCTTAAGATGGTATGAAAGCTTCTGTACTCCATTGGAAGCATGGCGTTGGGTAATCATCCTGTTAATGACACTGTGATGCTCCCTGTGTCCACATTAGTATGTTTGATTTTTCTCCAATTAATTTTGCCTTTTGTGAGTTGATTTTTCAGCAAAACTTCAGAGCAAAAAGGGAATGTTTTCCCTTTGCCTCTGCAAGGTTAATAAATTCAGATGTAACATAAAAATTTCAGAAAGATTGGGATAATTTATATTTTTAAATATTCAGGAATTTGTCTTAGGGGAAAAAAGGAACAGTATTGGAGGCAGGATGCAGAAAGAATGAGAGAGAAACAGAGATTGGGGAAAATGAGGTTGAAGGAGGGTTTGTATACATCTGACGTGCTGGAGAGATAGTGAGGAGACCAATTGGGGGAATATGAGCTTAGGCAGTTCTAGTGTGTGCCTACTTGAGATACTGGTAAAATAATGGAATTTTTTTTTTTTTTAGAGCTTCTCTGGATATAGGAGATGGTTTCCATTTGAATGGGATGCTGCCATGCTGAGCCAGGAAATAAGGCTTTCCTTAAAGCGAACTCATAGATCATCAGCCTTTTGAAAAACTTACCAATCAGCGACCTTGCTAAGTCTGCACTCAACTATTTAGGTTGGTGCACGGGTAAATGAAGTTTTGCCATTACTTTTTTTTTTTTAATTTAATGATTTTTAGTAAATTTATCAATCTGTGTGGTTATCAACACAATCCAGTTTTAGAACATTTCCATGACTCCAGTAAGATGCGTTACGTGAACTTACAGTTAATCCTTGTTCCCATTCCAGTCTCAGAAAATCACTATTATCCGTTGTCTTAGAAGTTTGCATTTTCCGAACATTTCAAAAATGGAATCATGCACCATGTGGGTGTGTGTGGCTTCTTTAGTTCAACACAGTGTTTGTATTATTATTATTATTATTATTATTAAAGTTCTAGAGTACATGTGCACAATGGGCAAGTTTGTTACATAGGTATACATGGGTCATGTTGGTATGCTGCACTCATTAACTCATCATTTACATTAGGTATTTTTCCTAATGCTATCCTTCCGTCAACCCCACCCCATGACAGACCCCAGTGTGTGATGAGACCGGGCCTATGTCCAAGTGTTCTCATTGTTCAATTACCACCTATGAGTGAGAACATGCGGTGTTTGGTTTTTTTTTTTTTTTTTTTTTTTTTTTTTTTTTTTTTTGAGACGGAGTCTCGCTCTGTCGCCCAGGCTGGAGTGCAGTGGCCGGATCTCAGCTCACTGCAAGCTCCGCCTCCCGGGTTTACGCCATTCTCTCGCCTCAGCCTCCCGAGTAGCTGGGACTACAGGCGCCCGCCATCTCGCCCGGCTAATTTTTTGTATTTTTTTTAGTAGAGACGGGGTTTCACCGTGTTAGCCAGGATGGTCTCGATCTCCTGACCTCGTGATCCGCCCGTCTCGGCCTCCCAAAGTGCTGGGATTACAGGCTTGAGCCACCGCGCCCGGCCGGTGTTTGGTTTTCTATCCCTGTGATAGTTTACTTAGAATGACGGTTTCCACCTACATCCATATCCCTTCAAAGGACATGAACTCATCCTTTTTTATGGCTGCATAGTATTCCATGGGGTACATGCGCCATAGTTGTTTAAATCCCGTCAAAAGTTGATGGACATTTCGGTTGGTTCCAAGTCTTTGCACATGTGTGCATGTATCTTTATAGCAGTATGATTTACAATCCTGTGGGTATATACGCAGTAATGGAATCGCTGGATCAAACAGTATTTCTAGTTCTAGATCCTGAAGGAATCGCCACACTGTCTCTCACAATGGTTGAACTAGTATATACACTCCCACCAACAGTGCAAAACTGTTCCTATTTCTCTGTTGTTTGGTGACTGTTTAATGATAGTCACTCTAAATGGTATGACATGATACCTCCCTGTGGTTTTGATTTGCATCTGTCTGATGACCAGTAATGATAAGCATTTTTCCTTGTGTCTGCTGCAGAAATATCTTCTTTTGAGAAGTGTCTGTTCACATACTTTGCCCACTTTTTAATGCGTTTTTTTTTTTTCTAAGTTCTTTGTAGATTCCGGATATTAGTTCTTTGTCAGATAGGTAGATTGCAAAAATTTTCTCCCTTCTGTAGGTTGTCTGTTCACTCTGATGGTAATTTCTTCTGCTGTGTAGAAGCTCTTTAGTTTAATTAGATCCCATTTGCCAATTTTGGCTTTTGTTCCCATTGCTTTAGGTGTTTTCGTCATGAAATACTAGGGCTTGCCTAAGTCTTGAATGGTATTGCCTAGGTTTTCTTCTCAGGCTGTTACGGTTTTAGATCAAACATTTAAGTCTTAATCCACTTGAATTAATTTTTTGTATAAGGTGTAAGGAAGGGATCCAGTTTCAGCTTTCTACATATAGCTAGCCAGTTTTCCCAGCACCATTTGTTAAGTAGAAAATCATTTCCCCATTTCTTGTGTTTATCGTTTGTCAAAAATCAGATGGCTGTACATGTGGGTGCTATTTCTGAGGCCTCTGTTCTGTTCCATTGGTCTATGTATCTGTTTTGGTACCAGTACCATGCTGTTTTGGTTACTGGAGCCTTCCATTATAGTTTGACATCAGCTAGCATGCTTCTTCCAGCTTTGTTCATTTTGCTTAAGATTCTTGTGGCAATGTGGGCTCCTATTTTGGTTCCGTATGAACTTTAAAGTTGTTTTTCTTCCAATTCTGTGAAGAAATTAATTGGTGGCCTGATGGGGATGGTAATGAATCTATAAATTACCCTGGGCAGTATGGACATTTTCACAGTATTGATTCTTTCTAACTATGATCATGGAATGTTCTTCCATTTGTTTGTGTCCTCTTTTATTTTGTTGAGCAGTGGTTTGTCGTTCTCGAACAGGTCCTTCACATCCCTTCTAAGTTGGGTTCCTAGGTATTTTATTTTCTTCATAGCAATTACGAATGAGAGTTCACTCATGATTTGGCTTTCCGTTCGTCTGTTATTGGTGTATAGGAATGCCTGTGATTTTTGCACACTGACTTTTTATCCTGAGACATTGCTGAAGTTGGTTATCAGTTTAAGGAGATTTAAGGCTGAGATGATGGGCTTTTCTAAATATACAATCATGTCATCTGCAAACAGGAAAGTTTGACTTCCTCTTTTCCTAATCAAATACACTTTCTTTCTCTTGTCTGATTGCCCTGGATAGAACTTCCAACACTATGTTGATAGGAGTGGTGAGAGGGCATCCCTGTCTTGTGCCGTTTTCAAAGCGAATGCTTCCAGTATTTTGCACATTCAGTATGTTATTGGCTGTGGGGTCTGTCATAAATAGCTCTTAGTATTTTGAGATATGTTCCATCAGTACCTAGTTTACTGAGAGTTTTCAGCATGAAAGGCTGTTGAATTTTGTCAAAGGCCTTTTCTGCACATATTGAGATAATCATGCGGTTTTTGGCATTGGTTGTGCTTATGTGACAGATTATGTTTACTGATTTGAATATGTTGAACCAGGCTTGCATCCCAGGGATGAAGTCGACTTGATCTTGGTGGATAAGCTTCTTGATGTGCTGCTGGATTCAGTTTGCCAGTATTTTATTGAGGATTTTCACATCGATGCTCATCAGGGATATTGGTCTAAAAATTTTTGTTGTTGTTGTGTTTCTGCCAGACTTTGGTATCAGGATGATGCTGGCCTCATAAAATGAGTTAGGGAAGATTCCTCTTTTTCTATTGATTGGACTTGTTACAGAAGGAATGGTACCAACTCCTCTTTATACCTCTGGTAGAATTCAGCTGTGAATCTGTATGGTTCTGGACTTTTTTTGATTGGTAGGTTATTAATTGTTGTCTCAATTTCAGAACCTGTTATTGGTCTATTCAGAGATTCAACTTCTTGCTGGTGTAGTCTTGTAAGGGTTCATGTATCCAGGAATGTATCCATTTCTTCTAGCTTTTCTAGTTTATTTGCATAGAGGTGTTTACAGTATTCTCTGATGGTAGTCTGTATTTCTGTGCAATCAGTGGTGATATCCCCTGTATCATTTTTTATTGTGTCTATTTGATTCTTCTCTCTTTTCTTCTTTGCTAGTCTTGCTAGCAGTCTATCAATTTTGTTGATCTTTTCAAAAAACCAGCTCCTGGATTCACTTATTTTTTTTTTGAAGGGTTTTTTCCGTCTCTATCTCTTTCAGTTCTGCTTTGATCTTGGTTTATTGCTTGCCTTCTGCTAGCTTTTGAATGTGTTTGCTCCTGCTTCTCTAGTTCTTGTAATTGTAATGTTAGGTTGTTGATATCAGATCTTTCCTGCTTTCTCTTGTGGGCATTTGGTGCTACAAAGTTCCCTCTACATACTGTTTCAAATGTGTCCAAGAGATTCTGGTACGTTCTTTGTTCTCACTGGTTTCAAAGAAAATCTTATTTCTGACCTCATTTTTTTATTTACGCAGTAGTTCACTCAGGAGCAGACTGATCAGTTTCCATGTAGTTATGCGGTTTTGAGTGAGTTTCTAATCCTGAGTTCTAATTTGATTGTACTGTGGTCTGAGAGATAGTTTCTTATCATTTCTGTTCTTTTACATATGCCGAGGAGTGCTCTACTTCCAACTATGTGGTCAATTTTGGAATAAGTGTGATGTGGTGCTGAGAAGAATGTATATTCTGTTGATCTGGGGTGGAGAGTTCTGTAGATGTCCATTAGGTATGCTTGGTTCAGAGCTGAGTTCAAGTCTTGGATATTCTTGTTAACTATCTGTCTCATTGATTTGTCTAATATTGACAGTGGGATATTAAAATCTCCCATTATTTTTGTGTGGGAGTCAAAAGTCTCTTTGTAGGTCTCTAAGGACTTGCTTTATGAATCTGGCTGCTCCTATATTGGGTGCATATATATTTAGAATAGTTAGCTCTTCTTGCTGAATTGATCCCGTTACCATTATGTAATGGCCTTCTTTGTCTCTATTGATCTTTGTTGGTTTAAAGTCTGTTTTATCAGAGACTAGGATTGCAACCCGTTTGTTTTTTGTTGTTGTTGTTGTTGTTGTTTTTGTTTTTTTGCTTTCCATTTGCTTGGTAGATCTTCCTCCATCCCTTTACTTTGAGTCTATGTATGTCTCTGCACATGACATTATGGGTCTCCTGAATATAGCACACTGATGGGTCTTGACTCTTTATCCAATTTTCCAGTCTGTGTCTTTTAATTGAGGCACTTAGTCCATTTATGTTTTGTTATGTATGAATTTGATCCTCTCATTATTATGTTATCTGCTTATTTTGCCCATTAGTTGATGCAGTTTCTTCCTAGCATTAATGATCTTTACAATTGGACACGTTTTTGGCTGGTACCAGTTGTTCCTTTCCATGTTTAGTGCTTCCTTCAGGAGCTCTCGTAAGGCAGGCCTGGTGGTGACAAAATCAGCAATTGCTTGTCTATAAAGGATTTTATTTCTCCTTCTGTCAAGAAGCTTAGTTTCACTCGTAATGAAAGTCTGGGTTGAAAATTCTTTCCTTTAAGAAGGTTGAATTTTGGCCCTCATGCTCTTCTGGCTTGTAGAGTTTCTGCTGAGAGATCCGCTGTTAGTCTGATGTGCTTCCCTTTGTAGGTAACCCGACCTTTCATTCTGGCTGCCCTTTACATTTTTTCCCTTTATTTCAACCTTGATCAATCTGACAATAAAGTGTCTTCAGATTGCTCTTCTCTAAGAATACTGTTGTGATGTTCTCTGTATTTCCTGAATTTGAATGTTGGCCAGACTTGCTAGGTTGGGGAAGTTCTCCTGGATAATATACTGAAGAGCGTTTTCCAACTTGGCTCCATTCTCCCCTTTACTTTCAGGTATACTAATCAACACTGATTTGTTCTTTTCACATAGTGCCATATTTTGTGGAGAGTTTGTTCATTTGTTTTTATTGCTTTTTCTCTAAACTTCTCTTTTCACTGTATTTCATTGATTTGACGTTCAATCACTGATACCGTTTATTCCCCTGATCAAATTGGCTATTGAAGCTTATGCATGCATTGCGTAGTCTTCATGCCATGGTTTTCAGCTCTGTCATTTCTGGTCTTCTCTACACTGTTTATTCTAGTTAGCCATTTGTCTAATCTTTTTTCAAGATTTTTAGCTTCCTTGTAATGGGTTCGAACATCCTCCTTTAGCTTGGAGAAGTTTGTTATTACCGACCTTCTGAAGCCTACTTCTGTCAGTTCATCCAAGTCATTCTCCATCCCGGTTTGTTTCATTGCTGGTGAGGAGCTGTAATCCTTTCGACGAGAACAGGCGCTGTGGTTTTTAGAATATTCTGCTTTTCTGCTCTGGTTTCTCCCCATCTTTGTGGTTTTATCTATCTTTGGTTTTTGATGTTGGTGACCTACAGATGGAGTTGTGGTGTAGATGTTATGTTGATGCTATTCTTTTCTGTTTGTTTTCCTTCTAACAGGTCTCTCAACTGCAGGTCTGTTGGTGTTTGCTGGAGGTCAATTCCAGACCCTGTTTATCTGGGTATCATCAGTAGAGACTGCAGAACAGCAAATATTACAGAACACCAAATATAGCTGTCTGATCCTGCCTCTAGAAGCTTCATCTCAGAGCGGCACCCAGATATATGAGGTGTCAGTCGGCCTCTACTGGGAGGTGTCTCCCAGTTAGGCTACAGTGGGGTCAGGGACCATTCTCAGAACTCAAATATCATGTTGAGAGAACAACTGCTTTCTTCAGAGCTATCAGACAGGGACGTTTAAGACTGCAGAAGTTCTGCTTTTGTTCAGCTATGCCCTGCTCCCAGGGGTGGAATCTACAGAGGTAACAGGTCTTGTTGAGCTGCGGTGGGCTCTGCCCAGTTGGAGCTTCCCTGTCCACTTTGTTTAATTACTCAAGAGTCAGCAATGGTGGACTCCCCTCCCCCAGTCAGGCTACTGCCTCGTAGTTTGATCTGAGACTGCTGTGCTAGCAGTGAGCAAAGCTCTGTGGGCATGGGACCTGCTGAGCCAAGTGTGGGATATAATCTCCTGGTGTGCCATTTGCTAAGACCATTAGAAAAGTGCGGTATTTGGGAGGGAGTGTCCCATTTTTCTAGGCACCATCTGTCACGGCTTCCCTTGGCTACGAAAGGGAAATCCCCCCAACCCTTGCACTTGCCATGTGAGGCAATGCTCTGCCCTGCTTCAGCTCACCCTCGATGGGCTGCACCCACTGTCCAACCAGTCCCAATCGGATGAAGCAGGTACCTCAGTTGGAAATGCAGAAATCACCTGCTTCTGCATCGATCATGCTAGGAGCTGCAGAATGGAGCTGTTCCTATTCAGCTATCTTGGAACAGACCCCGTCATTACTTCCAATGGGAAAAACTGCAATTACTTGTGCAAGAACTTACCCTTCAGCTCTTTCTTTCCTGAATTGCAAATATTTGTCCATGAGTCAGAGCTGTCCTCAGCACCTCACATTGGTCCCCTGACTTCCACTGCAGACAGTTTGGCTGCTCACGCTTATTATTATCACTGATGCCAAAAGGTGAAGACTTCTCATGTCTTCAGCACCCAGGAAGTGAAATGCAGGACCAATTAAAATGTTAACAGTTTGTCTGTAATACACACATAACCACATATAGCACCATCTTTATGAAGGTTTAAGATGATATATTCATTTCCCTTGTCATTTCCATGGGAAGCTGCTCTTTGTCACATGGGGAAGGTCCAGTTCCCTGTCCAAAGTGGCATCAAGGAGATGCTCTAACAAAAAATGAAATGCAATTAGGGACCTGCTGTTCCTATTTGAATGCTTAATATCAACCTCATGGTTGGCACTATCCATCCAAGATGTCAGTCAATGTAGCAAAGTGTGTGGGTGATACCAGTGTCTGAACCCATCCCAGAGTTGGCTAGTTCATGTCACCTGTGTATTAGGAATTGAACATGGGATTGTATCATCACCTTGGATGGCTCACCAAGAGGTGCCCTCATGCCATAGTGAGACACAGCCTGAGGGTTTTGAGGATGGTACAGCCAATTCACATGCATGTCTGCTGGAATCAACAGGGCAGGGGTTTTCTGGCTCTTCTCCTGACCTTCAGCATGTGTAGAGAGGTCCTGAGGAGAAAGGAGTGCCTGACGAAGCTCTCAGAGTCTTTTGCATCTGCATGCCCTGTATTTTAGCTTTTCTAGCTGCAAATCGTATTCCTGCTCAAATATATGTTCTTTTATTATATTTAAAAAAAGTTGCTTTTTTATTGAAATGGCAAATACATGGGAAAGTTGTTTTTGCTTTGGAGCAAACTGATAGGAAAGAAAAATCATCTCAATGGGCCACCTCAACTGGTATCTAACTCCTTTGCAACCTGGAAATAACTGAAAGAAACATCTTCTGATATAGACTAGAGACTCTCAGAAACCAAAATAGGTATAGTGTTCTCCATACAAATGCCTTAATGCAGCTCCCTTAGTTTCTATCACATTGCCATCTCAATTACTCAACACTGCCAGAGAAGATGTGTTCTGTAGAATTGTCATGAACTATTGATTAAACTGTGATGCTTTGAAGTGTCAACGGCCAAAGTTTGTTGTTGCAAATTTGCTCAAATCTATGCACATGCAAACTTTTGTGAGTGGGCTCTCAGGTTTATCATTAATCCATGTCTTAGTGATTTATTATCAATATGAGCATGACATATCCATACGTGTGTGTCAAAACTATAACTGTAAATGCAGATGAGCGTATTCATTTTGAGAATGGAACCAGCAATGGCTGGGCATGATTTTTGAGGACATTCAGTGGAATGTTGCATTCACAAAATGCCTGTAATCCTACCTCACTTTCTGAGACTTGCTGCAAACTCATAAAAGCAAGGGAAGGATAGGCTACTAATTTTCAGGACAACATAATATGGCTGATTTTACGCAAAATTAATTACAGCATTACAGACTGAATTGTTCTTTGCCCAAGTAGTTTTCTCATCCACCCACAAAATCATTTCATCCCTTGCCGTTGTCAGCATTCTCGGGCATCAGTATCATTCAAACCATTTCATTCTCATCATTAACAAACTGGACTGTGGGCACCATCTTGGGCACGTCAGTACTTTCCTCTACCTTCCTTCTGCTGGTACTGAGATAAAGGAGGAATTCTATCTTCTACTTAAGAATCCATGCTAAAGGAAGGGCATGGTCCGAAGTCCACAGCTGTTTTATCCATGCCAAGAGAAGTCCTGAGGGCAAAGGTGACGCAGCACATGATGATCTCAGACCTCTCCTGTATGTGTTTGAGATGTCGGTGCTTACCAATATTGCATGAAGTACATCCTGCTTCTCAGGCTCTGGATTCATGAAACAGAGCTGGGAAAATGGAGCTCTGGAAATGACTAAGACTTGATTTAAAGGTTAAATTAAAACTAGGAGTACAGCAAGGGTAAGATTTCCCGTGGTAGCTACATGATGGGCTAAATGTACCCTCAAGTTTTCTCTGTAGAGGTTGGTCCCATTCTTAATCACAAAGTGATTCACAGGTCCAGCCAATAAGACAATGGGAGCAGTTAAGACCAAAGTGTATTAGGATGTGAGAATCACGATGGAGCATATGTGTATGATTCTGGCCTCCACTGCCAGAATCCCTGGGTTCAAAATTTGACACTGCCAGGGACTGCTCATTTGAAGAATTACAGTAATGCCCTGGGCTTCCATTGCTTTCTCTCTGAAATTAGGGTATTTAGAGCATGCTATTGTTTCTGGAACATTACATATAAATAAAGGAGGGATTTCCTCTTCTGGCCAAGAAGGAATAACATAGAACATAGACTGGCTTAACTCTCGTACCTGAAACAACCAGAAAAACAAACAAAATAGATCAAAGAGTGGTTTCATGACTCTGGAAACAAGGCAATGAAGGACAGTGCTCCCTGAGCGCCAGGAAACTAACAAGGTGAGCACCACGTTTGACACAGCCGACTGTCTTGACAGGGTTGTAGGGCACACAAACCACTCTGGGGAAAGAACCATCTGAAATAGAGAAAATAGTGTCTAGTGCTCACACAGGCCTGGAAAGAGTGCCTGTTTTCAACAGCCAGACTGAAGAAAACCTTGTCATTCATGAGCCATTTGGCTACACTACTCAGAAAGGTCTTCTGTGAATAGTGGGGAATATTTAGCTCCAGGCTGAGTCCTGCTCTGAATCTCCCTAATGATTCATAATACAACGCTCCAACGTTGCCAATTGTCTCCAAGTAACTTAACCCAAACTGAGCAGGTTGCTCAAAAATATTTGCAGGAATAAAAATATCTGGCATCCTAAAAAGAAGATTCACGGTGTTTGGCATCCAATCAAAAATGTCGAGGCATGCAAAGAAGCAGGAAAAATGATACATAATATAAAAAACTCATCATCAGACACTGACTCAGAATGGATGCATATGTGAGATCATATTTTTGGTCTCAAGATTCTGCCGTTTGTTTGCTTCTTGAAGTCTCGTGGTTTTAGGTTTTATATACCGGTCTATGATCTATCTTGAGCAACATTAGGATGCATGTATGTTTATTTGTATGTATTATTTGTAGGCATAAACCAAAGTTCATTTTTTTTGCATATGAATATCCAGTTGTTCCAGCACCATTTGTTGAAAAGACTATCCTTTTTTCACCGAATTGCTTTGTACCTTTGCCAAAATCAGTTGTGCATATATGTGAGTCTATGCTGTTCTACTAATCTAATTTGTCTGTCTTTATGCCAATATCCCACTCTCGATTACTGCAGCTTTCTAACAGCCTGAAATCAAATAGCATTCGTTTTTCAACTTTGTTCCATTTTTCAGAGTTAAACATCTTAACATTATTAAGTCTTCCAACGTATGACCAATGTATATCTCCCCATTTATTTATGTCTCCTTTTATTTCTCTCAAGATTTTTTGTAGTTCTCAGGGTACAGGTCTTATCCATATCTTCTCAAATTTATTCCAGAATATTTCATATTTCTGATGCTATTGAAAACAGTATTGATTACTTTATATTTTTGATTCTTCATTGCTAGTATATAAAAATAGTACATGATTTTTGTATATCGAGCTTGTGTCCTGTCACTTTGCTAAACTCAATTATAATAGTTCTAGGAGCTTTTTTGTGTATTCAATTGGATTTTTGATTATGTTGTCTATCCACAAAGATGGCTTTACCATCTCCTTTCTAATCTGAGTCTCTTCCATTTATTTTTATTTTCTTACTGCACTGGTTCCGATCTCTTGTAAAATATTGAGTACAATGGGGAGAGTGGGCATTTCTGTTTTGTTCCTAAACTTAAAGAAAAGTATTAAGTTTTTTCCATTAACAAGAATTTTAGATTTTTAGTAGATGCCCTTTATCAGGTTGGTTGAAGGAGTTCCTTTCTATTCTTAGTCTGCTGTAGGGTTTTAATCAGGGCTGGAGTTCGGGTTTTTTAAAAATTATTTTTCTACATCTACTGAGATGATCACATTGTTTTTTTCGTTTTTGTTTTTTCTTCTTTTTTAGTTTGACAATATTGTGAGTAACATTGATTGGTGTTCAAATGTTTTGAAACAATATTATGTTTCAAATTACTTCTTACTTCTGTGACATAACTCAGCCTTCTTTGGCTGAGTGTGCGTGCATGATTAAATAGATTACAGTATCACATTCTGCCAGGACCCACATGGCTGCAATGCATTCTTTTACTAGCAGAGTAGCACCTGAATCTGGGCAACACCTCAGAGGCGATGGAACTGAAGAGGAGTGAATCTGCCCAGGCAGGAAGGGCTCCCTTACAAAACAGTGTGATTCCAGTTTGTGTTCTCGGGTGTAACTACCTTCAGTCTTCTGGAAGGAGAAACACAGTGTTCCCCACTACTCAGAGAACTGCTGTAGGTGTTCCTCCTGCTTTTTTAAAAACTGAGAGCTGTGGCCAGCCTGTCAGAGCACATCCTCTTCTCTCAGGATTTGCTTACTGGTCTATTTACCTTGATAGAAGTTACTCCTCTCTGTATGCTATATAAATTAACACCATTCACTGGAATTTCTATTTCCCAAAATTCTTCCATCTTAAAGTCTTTTCTAAGCATGGTTTCTCAATACATATTTGGTGTACCCTTCAGCAATTACAAAGATACTCCAAGGTCCTGCCATGATCCTAAATGAAATTCAGATTAGCAAAAGTGATCAAGGAAGGCAGCAAAGGGTTATCATTGTGGAGATGTACTAAAAACTCCCAGCTGTGAATCCTTGCACACATCACTGCATATATCTGTGCTTGACTTTTCTGAATCTGAATTACTGGTGAACAGGGTACCTTGCAGTTTGAATGACACTCAAGCTCTCAGAACTTCTGCAACTTTAAAGTGCTGTATTCTAAGAGAGAACTGTATTTGTTAAGCCTAGTGGAGACAAGATTGTCACTTCAGCCTTACCCTTATTTAAAAAGGTAATTTGTGCTAATTCGCCCGTACACAGCACTTAAATTCATCACAGAAAAGATCATTAGGCATAAAGTGATACTAGGTCACCTTTGAACATGTACTTAGCACTTTTTCATTGTAAAAACTTCATATTTCTTAGGTCAGCAAAGAGAGGCTTCCGTTTAACGTTTTGCATCATCGGATATCAATCTGCAGGGTAAGGAACACATCATTTAGGAAAATGTGAAAGGAAAGGTAGGCACACCTAACTTAACAGAAATTTCTGCTGAAGCCCTAAATAGTGTGTTGGTCTCCCCCACAAGCTTCCGGTTTTTAGAGAACAGAGACTGCTTATTCTTTTATTAAGCTGGAGGAGGACTTTCTAAATTGATAACCTCTCAGAACTATCAATGTGCATTTTTTCTTTCCATCTGGATCTTCCAAAGACCTTACCAGCCTGCTCAAGGTTTCACTGTCCTTGCAAAATAATGGCATGGTAATGATGGGAAGAAAAAGCTGCAGACTCAGTGCTCCTTGTCTACAGGGAATGGTGCCGATTCCTGTTGCAAAGCAGACCCATTATCAGAGGCACATCAAGTCACACTGTTCCCTGCCCTCCTGTCCGTTGGGCCTGCAATGACAAAGACATGGCAGAAATGCCACTATTCCCTACTCGTCTGCTTTGGCCAGATGCCACTGATGGATCACTCAATTCTTCCCCAAAGAATCGTGCCCTACAGATCCTTCTGACAGAGTGCCAGATATCCAGCATCACCTTTGCAGTTTGAGAAGTGGCCCCCAGCATCCACCTAGCACACCTTCCTTGTTCTCGTCCATGGTGCTGCGATTCTGTGTGCCTCCCATGCCAATGATCTCGCTCTGTGGGTTGCCGTCCAGGGTGATTCCCACCCTCTCACCACCTGTGAACATTTGGTAATATCCAGAGACATTGGTGGTTTTCACCATTGAGAGCGGGTGCAACTGGCATCTAGTGGGAAGAGGCCAGGGACAATACTGCATATCGCACGTTGCACAGACCCCCTCCCATAGCAAACAATGATCTTGTTAAATGTCCGTAGTGCTAACGGTACATAGACGATGTCCCACAGGAAAGAATAATCTTAAATCTCAGTAGTATCGAGGCTGGGGAACCCTGCTGTGTCTAACAGGGAAACCGGGGATTCTCTCTCCTCTAGGATTGGACTCTGTCCCATAGTGCTATCTACAATGACTGGGATTTTGATACCTAAATCTTCCCTTAGTGCTATCTACAATGACTGGGATTTTGATACCTAAATCTTCCCTTAGGAAGAAATCTTTCCTCTGGAAACTTAATTATCCTGCCAATGCCTCCCTGCTGGAGTTTGACTTCTTATTTTTACTGGTTTCCTGGACATCTCTCATTGCATTCCCTCTGGTATCCATAATACCCAAACCATGCATGTGTATGACACACTATGTTTAGCTTGCAGAGCATTCTCATGCCAGAACCACTCCTGGCAGATTGCTTCAGCTCATTCTGCCATCACAGCCCTGCTCCCCTATGTCCAGTTACCAGCAGGTGTCCCAGTAGAGTCTGCTGCACCGGGATAAAACTGTGGCAACAAGCCAATACGGAACACGGCCACCTGCAGAAGTTGGCTCAAGTGCTGCCTGCTAACAACTGAATAAGTAAACCTTTGCTGCAGAACCAACCATATGTGCAGGTCTCTAATATCTTTCTGAGCTTATCCTAAAATAACTTTTTCACACTTCTTGCAAAGCAGGAAGACATATGTATGTCTTAAGTAGATATACAGAGTATATTATATAAACAGAATACATATTCTCAACAAAGGAAATATTATTTATATAGACTATAGACACTAGTCTATGTATAACATATATAGAAGTCTAATATTGTCCTAGCAAACTCTACTGACTTATTATTCTATATATAGTCAATAATCTATTATTACAGACTATTATGAATAGTCTATTAGTAGTCTATCATTAGCAATAATAAACATATATAGAATGACAATATAGTCATCTAAGATTTTTATTTTATTATTTTATTTTTATTTTTTTTGGGATGGGTCCCGCTCTGTCGCCCAGGCGGAGTGCTGTGGCGGATCTCGGTCACTGCAAGCTCCGCCTCCCGGGTTCCCGCCATTCTCCTGCCTCAGCCTCCCGAGCAGCTGGGACTACAGGCGCCCACCACCTCGCCGGCTAGTTTTTTGTATTTTTTAGTAGAGACGGGGTTTCACCGTGTTAGCCAGGATGTCTCGATCTCTGACCTCGTGATCCACCCGACTCGGCTCCCAAAGTGCTGGGATTACAGGCTTGAGCCACCGCGCCCGGCCCTAAGATTTAAGTTGTATGTCTTCATGTTCTTGTCAGACAACGATCTGTAAACAAGTACCACAATGTTGTCATGTTGCATATGTAAACCTATTTGATTTGTTTAAAACATGAAACTTTAAGTAATGTAAAAATGACTACTATGGTATGCATTTTATTGTTAATTAGTACTTTGTTTATATTATTCATCGATCCATCCGTCTACCCATCCCTATGTATATCTACCTATCCATTCAGCATCCATCCCTGCCTCCTCCTGTCCTTTCCTTCATCCAATCATCCACCTGCTGTATTCACCTACCTACAAGTAATACTAGATGATGTGCTGCATTGCCTTAGTAATAGTGCCAATGAGGGGACCAGTATCTCCTGTATACGGGCAGTTCTATGTTTTACTGACTCAACAATGCTGTGAAAATCTGATATAAACATGTTTAAACAAAATCCTCTAGAGTTACAAGACAGGTAAATGAATGAACTGTACCCCTAAATTGATTCTCTCGCCTGTAGAGAAAAGCCTTTGAAAAAGTTTAGGATTTAACACCTTCATTATGGGGTGGGCAGGAAAGCTTCCTAACAAATTCTCTCTGTGTCATTTTATTCATAAAAAGTATACGATGGGCACTCTTAGTATGCAAATCAAAGTGTATGTATGTAAATTAAGCAGTGAGCAAAAGACTTCAAGACAGCTCAAAAAACCTTCCAGATTTCCTCTTTTAATAGTACAGATACCATGTCCACCATCTCTTAAGAGTCAAAAACAAACCTCAAGTTTCTACATGGTCACTAGAAATCATTTTCTTTTTCCACTTCCATTGAATAAAATGTGTTAATTCATTTTCCATAGCCTTCTGCATGAGACTCATGATCCGCAGGTGTGACAGGAGGCCCCTAACAATTTTGTGCGTATAGAGGGACACTATGACTTCAGAAAGACTAGGAAGATTAGCCATGTACAGAATTAAAATGCTCTAACCTGTAAGAGCAGGGTGTGTTTATTTTCAACATTACTTTCATTATGGAAAAACCACAATTTAGGTGCCTCAAGATGAGACTTGCTTCTGGTATGCTTGCTGTATAACATGACTCTACACACTGTTAGGACAGCAAAATCACAGCGATGTTTTGCCTGCCTTTGAGAAAAGCTACAGAGGAGGCTTCACCAAACAGGAGTATCACAGCACAAAGAGTGACTTGCTGGCTGTGTGAGTAATTTTTCCATGTCGTCTCCAAAGGTACCATGTAGAAGAAGCTGTCATTTATAAAGGGAACTGATAAACAAAGAGAAAAACGCCTAAGGAAGTCATTGGAACTGGAGGGGATTAAAACACTTCATGATTAAATGAGCTGATGAATGAGCTAATGAGTGGTCTGGGTGGTGAGTACATGGCAGGTGGCCTCTCTTCGGTACTCTCCTTGGTCCTTTCCATCCCAACACCGTTGTACATGGCCCAGAAACCTACTCAACAGGAGAAGAGAGGTCTACAAAGCCAATAACCTTCAGGATCGATTTATTTTCTGGTTTTCACAGGGATGCCCTCAATTCTCCTTCCTGCAAATGTATTAATTGCTGACTCCTGAAATAAAAGCCGGTGTCTATAGCTGTGGTTGCAAAGTCAGTGTTTCCAAAACAAAGATGTGTTGCAGTCCCAGGTGAGGCTTATGTTATTTTCACATGTTATGTTATGTTTTGTCTCTCATGCCTATATTAACGTTCAATTCTAAATCGTCTTCTAGTAGAAAGTTCATGGGTAAGGGGTTTCTAGAATATTCCTTGACACAGCAGTCCAGAGAAATCTTCCAGAGAAATGAGATTCCTCCCATTAAATGAGGGACTGGGAACCTGCCTTGTACAATTGACACAGAAATGTTTCCAGAAGTGCTGCCAAGGATAACTCTGTAGGTGAAACTTCACTGAGGCCTCTCAGGCATGGACACCGATTTTTAGAGCAAATCAATGAAGGTCCCGCAAAGCAGCACTCCAAGGAATCTATTCTGGATAAGTTTTCACAAAAGTATCCAAAGGTGGCATGACTCATGTCAACATAAATGCAATTCATCTGCCTTGTTTTCTTGAACTATTCTGAATCTTATCTGTAATAATGACAGAGGAGGCAGATTTAACCTTAAATGCCTATCCTCTTGCATGAATGGTTCCTTACATGTCATTGAGGCTACTCCTTAATTCAGAACTGAAGGGACCTGCTCTGTGAGAGCCCCCTACCCAGACTCCCTGGCAATGGACTCTGCTGAGCATTCATGACAAGATGGCCCCTGGGGCACCTGTGAGGGCAACCCAGGGCGCAGCCCATCTGTCTCTTTTTTCCTTTAGAGAGGGATGTCAGCATCTTTTCAGTCCTGAAAACAGGTAGGAGGCATCTTTCTTTCCTTTCTATAACCTGAAATTCTGATGGAGCCTGGGCTAGAAGATCAACCTGGCCCATGAAGCTAGAGAAAAGCTAGAATGTGCTGGATGTGGGGCCTGGCCTGAGGGCAGTGGGAGGTAGAACCATTATGGTGTGGGCCACAGCACACTGTGCAGAAGGAATCAGGCCCTGCAGGAGGGTACAACACCGTCGGGAAGAGAACCAGGGCCCACTAAGGCTGAGAAAGGTCTCAAGGAGTATCAGCCATAAACCTGAGTTTCCAAGGCTGTCCCTGGGTTTGCTTGTGGGGCTATTTTTAAAAAAGGTTCCATGCTGACCCCAAACCTATGTTTTTCTACATATAATCCAAGTACTAAGCTCTAGATTTCCTGCTGCTTGTGGACTGACCCACAGAAGCTCATGAATATGAAGTTGGGTTGGGTGTGGTGGCTTATATCTGTAATCCCAAAACTTTGAGAGGCTGAGGTGGGTGGAACACACGTGGCCAGGAGTTTGAGACCATCCTGGCCAACATGTATGAAACCCCGTCTCTGCTTAAATACAAAAAAAAAAAATTAGCTGGGAGTGGTAGCACACATCTGTAATCCCACCTACTTGGGAGGCTATGGCATGAGAATTACTTGAACCTGGGAGGTGAAGGCTCTGGTGAGCCGAATTTGTACCACTGACCTTCATCCTGCACAATAGAGCGAGACACCATCTCAAAAAAAAAAAAAAGAGAGAGAAAAAAGAAAAAGAAGGTGATGTAAGAACCACACACACACAAACACAACACTCTCCGGCACTGAAGTTTCCAGTGGTCCTCCAGTTTCCTTACTATAAACCTAACTGGTCACATACCAGAGTTCCTGGCGGCTACAAGCAAAATAAACAAGGGAAGTATGATTTACTTTCAAACAATACAGCAGCAACAATAATATACCACACTTTTTTAATAGAAAGAAAAAATAATAAATATTAAATACTGCATGACATTAGCTTTTATCCTCTAAGCTGACAATAGGTGGGATGAGAATGCTTCAAGTGCCCACTGGTCTCCCTCCTTACAAATTTAAATTATGTCAGTTTCTGACTCAGATTCTCCCTGTCTTAAAAGGGGGGACATTAAGTGAGCTCTAATTCACATTCACCAACTGATTCTCCTTATCAGCTGAATCCTCATCTGAAGACTACCACCTGCCTTCTCATGTACAAGACACCTCAATGGCTGGGGAAAGCAGCTTAGCATCAGGAAGCAGATGGCATGCGGTCAGGCTCTGGAAGAATCAAGAGACAGAAACCCCTAGAGAACATTCCAGAAGAAACAAAGGATGTGAGGGAGGAAAACCCCAGGATAGTGGCTGGGAGAAGTTCTCTTGTTATAGCAAAAATAATTTTAATGAACCCTAACATTCTTAGGCATCACTGAGGAAAATGGAGATGAGAACAAGCTCTGTGGAGGTAGCACAGCCCCTGAAGATGCCCACACCTCAGCTCCCAGAACCCTACATGTAGCCCCTGAAGGCTCAACAGGGCTTTGCAGATATCATCAAGATTAGAGGATGAGAGTACCCTGGATTATCTGGGTGGGTCTCATCTAATCAAATCTGCCTCTAGAAGCAGTGATCTTCTGCAGCTGCATCAGGAGAGACACTGCAGAAAGGAGAGCACAGGTTTTGGAAGGGCTCTGCCTCCATGGCTAGTTCTGAGGTGCTGCACTCCCTGTGAGGGCCAGATGGAGGCTTGTGGGAGACAAGGTGTAGCCCCCACTGACAGCAGCAGAAAGATAGGGCCTCAGTCATCACTGTCAGGAACTGGGATATGCCAAGGACCTAAATAAGCCTCAAAACAGATTCTTACCAGAGCCTCCAGCAGGATCCCAGTCTGGATGACATGATGATTCAGCCTTGTGACACTTGACACAGAAAACCTAACCATGCCATGCCTGGAATTCTGACCCACAGAACTGTGAGATGCAAATCAGTGCTGTTTTAAGATGCTAACTTTGTGGCAATTTATTGTGGCAGTGGTCAACGGTGGATCCAGGAAGTGGTCCAAGGTTAAGCACTGGAGCACTTCTATAAAGTTGTCAGACTACACCTAGCTGTAGGTCATCATACTAACAAAACAAAACCAAACAAGTACATCTTCTGGTTACGTGAAGAGGCCATGGGCTAATAGGGCAAACCATATATGTCCTCATTACAAGTATCAACAAAGAATATGCCCTAATTTACTACTGATGGCTGAGAGACAAAAACCTGGCAAGGGATTCAAAACCCCATGGTACATCTGCTTTATTTGTACAGAATTCAGGTGCAACTTCCTTGTGCATTTACATAGGAAAGCAATGTTTTGTTTTAGAAAACAATGAGGGATACCACTTTAACGCAGCTTATGACCAAGATGTGTGATGTGACTCTGGACACAGAATTAATTAGAAGAAAAGCTAGTCCAAGACCCACGGCATGTCACAAAGATGTGATCCTCTCACAGGCATTTCACTCAAGCTGTTGCCAACTCCAGTTTAAACTGGAGTGGCCAGATATCTGGTTGATTCCTAGGATTTGGGTTGTCAGAGCCACTGTGATGGCCTGGACAAAATGAGACAACTTCATCACCCCAGTATAAACAAAATGACAGGGACACAGTCCATTTTAGACACCTTTAAAAAAGAGAAAGTCATCTGTGAATCCACTAACTGCCACTGTTGAGAATTACTGGGGCTACTAACACAGTACGTGTCTGATACAGTATATTACTAACTCAGTGTTTCTTAACCATTTCATTCATTATCACCCCCCAAAAAAGCTTTTTCAGTCATTTTACCCCAGCAAGGAATCCCTGTAACATGTTACAAAAACACAGATATATTGTATTATTCCGTATGTATACCTGTGCTTTATAAATTAATAAAAAGTAAGATTTCATTTTCGCCTCCCCAAAGCCAGTTGTTATATTTTAGGACAAAATGCATCGACAATTCTATTCAATTTTACTTAGTTGAACAGTTTTTGAAGAACCTACTCAAACCACTCTCAAAGAAGCATCCCCTTGACCTACGAGAAGAAAGCTTCACAGAGGGGGCAAGTAGCTGAAAATTGCAGAGGGAAACAATTTCACTACAGTGAAAAATCCCTCCAGCCCCAACTCTTCCACCTGGAAGCTCAGAAATGAACTGTAACCTTCCAAAGTCAATGCACAACACTTCACATCTATAATGTGAATAGGGAGGCTTTCAGTTTCATGGAAGAATTAATACACTGAAGAATGTGGAGAACAAACAAATGAATCTCCAACAAATAACACTATTCCAGGTAGCAGTCTTAAAATATGCACTCCCTCCAATGTCACATTTTAAAAATGAATGGATTAATGGTACCCGGTGTTTGGCAGATGGGATATGCTGTGTCACTATTAGCTATTACTATGATAAGAGTGATTCATTTTATAGATGTTATAAAAAATTCACTATGAAGTTTAAAAATTACTGGAGCTCAGGACAGGACTAGAACTAGCACCTTATATTTTAATGAGTTTGCCACTGACTATCTCAATTACTAACCAGGATATTGATTAATTGCAAATTAATGGCATTTTTCACTTCCTGATTGTGTTTTTGAGATTAATCAGAAATGCATTGTTTATGTTAGAAACCAGGCTTTAATCAATACCTATCAGCAATTCAAACATGTTGGACGTATTTTTAGGAAATAACACCTACATAAAGTACTGTCTTGGGCAAGCAGAAGACAAAAAGCAGAGCAGACAGCTCTCTGGCTCTCTTGGAGTTCAAATCTTAAAGGCAGGGGACATGTACTGGGGAATCCTTGCTAAGTCCAGCCCTCTGTGGAGCCTTCTTTGAGGCACATGGTCCTCTGGGGCATGCAGCAGTGAAGCAGTCCATTCACCAGGATCTGGAAGATAGGGTTTCACGGACTATGTTTATGGAAGATGACTCAGGATGTCTGGTCAAAGGCACGTCATAAAAGACAGGCATAGCTGTATCAGATGGATGTAGCCACTGCAAAATTGAAAATGTGGGGTGAGAATTGCAGGCAGAGGAAAGAATCTGGCAGAGACAGTTACTGGCAGCACTCCGGTGTGGAGAGGCTCGCTGGGATGAGATGGACACGCAGTCAAATAAACACTGTCCATGTACTGGAGGCAGACAGAAGACAAAGTCCTAAAAGTAAACCAGAAGTAGTGAGGGAGGGAGGCAGCAAGGCTGAGAAGTTTGTGTTTTATTGGGCGGTGGGAAGAAAAGTTGGGGAGGGTGAGATGAGGTCACAGTGGAGCAACCTGGTCTTGTAAGTGAGTGTTTTAGAAACATCAAAAAAGCAAAACTAGTGATTTACCAAGAAACTCTTACCATTCTTAAGGTAGTGCCCTCTACACTAGCAGTATTATTTATGCCTAGTAAGATTATTTGGGAGTATGACCACTTATTTATTTATTTATTTATTTATTTATTTGAAATTCAAGATACAAGTCATCCACTGAAATACCTGGCTTGGTGTCAAATGTTTCGTTGTACAACAGTGGCTTAATTCAGATCAGCTGGTTACATGCCGCCTGCTATTAAGATGGCCTCACGCAAACTGTCATTCTTTGAAACTGCTGGTATGTGGTGAAGGCACAACCACAAGTACAAATGCATATGGAACCAGAGAAACCACTTAGCAGTTTCACTGGTACAACAATACTGTACAAATGAATTACAAAGCAACTTTCAAGAGATGTTACACACATGTAACAAGTAGTCATTGCTGGCCTGTCATTTCAGCAATTCATTGTTTGATATATGTGTCTGTGTGTATGAATATAAAGAATGAGAAAAATTAATTGCGCAGTGATGCATTTATCAGGAATCACAATGAATAAAATGGAACAAAAACATCACAACAGGTACCGCATGAAGATTCTATTAGATTAATGGTGTTTGTAATTGCAGAGGAAAATACTGTCACTATCACTTTTGGGTGTTCAATTCAACTTATCTGAAGGGGCTGGGAAAAGATCAAGTAATTACTAACCATACTTTGAAATGTGTTCACACACCTACCAGCTGATGTGGGGAGAAAAGAATATATGAAGTACCCTGCTTACTGTCCAAGGAGATAAGTTTCCCCCTTTATTCCATAACTATGGGAAAACCAGATAATTATGTTTTTAAAATGCTACACATATAATATTGTTTGTTTGTTTGTTTGTTTATCTTCTGAGATATGGTCTCACTCTGTCCCCCAGGCTGGAGTGCACTGGTGCAATCATCACCTGAGCCTGACCTCCACAGGCTTAGGTGATCTTCCCACTTCAGCCTCCCGAGTATCTGGGACTACAGGCAAGCACCAAAACACTCGACTAATTTTTTTGTGTAGTATTTGTAGAGATGGGGTCTTGCCCTTAGACCAGGCTAGTCTTTAGCTCCTGGGCTCTAACAATCAGCCTATCTTGGCCTTGCTAAGTGCTAGGATTTCAGGTGGGAGCTGCAGCGCCTGGTTGTTAGATATGTGCTCGGAAGTCTATGAACTATTACATAGTTCACTTCTAAATTACTGCAAAAATCTATGAATTGGATATCTATTGACAAATAAATAATGACAGCATTCTATATTCTGAAATTGTGACCAGCCCATATTCCCACTTGGGAACACAACCAAACAGTAGTTCCTAGTCATTTCATTGTTCACATGTGGTTTCTCAGTATCAATACACAGAGGTGGGGAAGAGGAAAGGAAGACATAGGGATGAAGGGAAAGATTACCCCCTCCTAACTCCTATTCAGGGATAAATCAGGTGGGAGATGTGCTTCCGTGACCAGCTGGACACAGAGTCTGTGTCCCTGAAGGTGCTCAGAGGGTTCGAGTTTGCACCAGCCTCTCCTGCGACATGCTGGAATCTTTTTTTTCTCTTAGAGAGCTGTGTTTGGAGAATGGTATGGGGACCCGACTCCTAGGCTTCCAGCATCTCCCAGGAAGACGTAGAACAGTATATGAGTAAACTACAGATGTGAGCTCAATAATACTCTGGATGAACTACATAAAACGTTTTCTTTTTTAAAGAAACATGTTTTCTTAACCTTAGAATAAACTATGGCATTAGAATACAAATGTGCTTATTTAGTGAACAAGTTAATGGTTAGATGTTTTCAAGAAAACTAGTTAGAATACAAATGTGCTTATTTAGTGAACAAGTTAATGGTTAGATGTTTTCAAGAAAACTAGTTCCTCCCACATTTTTTTTTCTTTTCAAAAGAATCAAAGAGGTTGTTCTGCTAGTGCAAATTTCTTACGAACAGACGAACGTGTGAATAACAGCATACCCCTCACAACACACGGCATTGGTCTCTGGAGGCTGACATTCTGCAGTATCAAATACTGAAGGTGGCAGCCTTGTCAACTACGGTTCAACAAGGTTCCCTGTTGCTGTGCAACGCTCCTATCACTAAACGACTCCAATTCCCCCGCCACCTGGCTCTCATGTTACCAAAGCACACAACCCCTGCCTGATCCCTTGGCTGCCGGCCTTTGGACAGCTCCAGGCCAGCTCTTAAATACTTGCCTGGCCACCGGGAGGCTGGAGCCCATTTTTCAATGACCTTGCTAAATAAACTGCGAATCTGCTATTACTGAAGAAACGTACCCTTCTAAACAGGCCAGAGGAAAGCAACTCTGGTGGCACCATTCTGCGAAAGGTCACCCTGAGCATGGGCGCACAGCTGTGCCACTGCGTAGTTACCAGGTCTCCCGATTCCCATACCAGGTCCAGCTCCGCGGGGAGACTTCCGGAGGCCTCCCAGCATAATATGTACAGTACTGAAGCTCCCACTGTCCCTTTCGAGGACTCCCCAGAAAATTCCGCTAGTAATGGAGGCACCTTTGCTGTTCTCACTCTTAAAGCCAGCTGTTTTCAATGTGGGAGTCTTCGAGGCACATTCCGGGGGCCCACAGAGTCAAATCTACACCCACAGTAATACTAAAGCACCGGTGACCTCTCTATGCTGTGTCGACAGTGGTATCCACAGTACAAATGCAATGTCGGCACGAAAAACAGCCCACACAGTCGGGGCCCGCCTATGCAGGAGGGCCAGCGGCGGAGGCCTGCTGGCAAGCGCCGCGCTCTGCCCCACAGCAGGCACTCGGGAAGGAAGATTAAAGCGCGGCTCCACCTGGGAATATCTGCGCTGAGTGGTACACACTCTACTTTTATGAAGCCTCAGCCCTTAGTTGGCTGAATTTTTTAAGATGCCGTGAGACGATGAAAAAGGCCCCTAAAGCGCGTCTGCCACATGGGGAGGTGAGCCACTGGTCTCCAAGGAAACCACGTGCTCCCCCTGCTGGCACCGCAGCAAGATCCTCTCTGTATCATGGTTTTTCTTTCCTGGAGCCTCATGTTTATTTCAAGGAATGACTGACAGGCAGTGAGTGATAATTACTAAGATCTGGGCATCTGGCAGAACTTTTCTAGAAAATTTTCTCGAGAGAGGGCCACTTCAAGGGAAGTAACTCAGTTTACTGACAAAAATAAAGTCTGAGTTTTCTAAGGAAATTGAGAATTTTGGAAATCGTGCATCTACCACCACAAGCTTGACAACTTGCCAGAATTTAGGATTACCTGATAAAGACTTATCTGATAGCAACACGAACAATGTGCGCTTTTGATGTTATTATAATGTGTCAACATTTTGGATATCTAATTTTTCAGCTATGTAGTATTTTCTGAATAATCAAATGCATAATATTACAAAATAATTCATTGATATAAGATCCATTAAAAGTTTAAAGCTGGGTAATAGATTTTAAGATATACGAGGAGGAAAAGATCACTGATAGGGTTTCAATTTCCACATGGCAACCAACTCTTAAGAAACTTGTTGACTTCTGGTGTAGTAAAACAGCTACACAAAAAAATGGAGCTAAAGAAAGAAAAATAGTTAAAATTATCTCAAAAGACTATTAAAATACCACCTTCCTTTTCAAAGTAGTTTCTGTATAAAGCCAGATTTCCAACAAATACTTGAAAAGCCAACCAAGGTATACCAAAAATATACAGAATCAAAGAAAAGAATACAGCTTCTTGTATTCAAAAGAGACACTAAAGGTATTTGCAAATACGTAGTAGTGATAAGAAAGTGCCATTCTGGCATTTTTGTTTGTTTTGGAAATACAGCTATTCTTAAAAATATGTATTTTACCATGTAATGGATTTATTATACTTTTGAAAAGAAATGTTTTTAAAATATCAGTATTAATTTTTAACATGGTAATAACAGATATATAAGCCTATAAAGGAAACCTTTTATGGATCCTAAATAACTATTTTTTAATTTGACTATTTTATTTTTTGAGACAGGGTCTTACTCTGTCTCTCAAAATGGAGTGCAATGGTGTGAACACAGCTCACTGCAGCCTTGGCCTCCTGGGTTTAGTGATCCTCCTGCCTCTCAAGTAACTAGGGCCATAGTGTCTGCCACTGGGCATGGCTATTTTTTTTTTTTTTTTTAATAGAGATGGGGGTCTCACTATGCACCCTGGGCTGGTCTTGACATCCTGTGCTCAAGTGATCCTCTTACCTCAGCCTCCCAAACTGCTGGGATTACGGCATGAGCCACTCTGCCCAGACCCTGAATAATTATTAAGAGCATAAAGGAATCCTGAGACCCAAATGTTTGAGAACTGCTGTTCTTCAAAGCTGAGTGAAAATGAGATGTCGGCCGTGCGGTGGCTCAAGCCTGTAATCCCAGCACTTTGGGAGGCCGAGGCGGTGGATCACGAGGTCAGGAGATCGAGACCCTCGTCTCTACTAAAAATACAAAAAACTAGCCGGGCGAGGTGGCGGGCGCCTGTAGTCCCAGCTACTCGGAGGCTGAGGCGGGAGAATGGCGGGAACCCAGGAGGCGGAGCTTGCAGTGAGCCGAGATCGCGCCACTGCACTCCAGCCTGGGTGACACAGCGAAACGCCGTCTCAAAAAAAAAAAAAAAAAAAAAGAAAATGAGATGTCCTGGTCCCTTTAAATAAAATTGTGGTACTGAATCTTTGCCAAGTTTTTATTTAAAAACCATACTGTTCTGCATACAAAAAGACTGATTACTTATAAAATGTGATACACACACCTTCATACTGTACATGTATCAGCCCATACATGCCCAGGTGTACACGCTCATATACAGATGTGTGACTTAGAAAGTAAATGTCCTCTAAAATCCCACTCTTCAGAGATAACCACTGATAACAATTTGGTAAGTTTTTAAATACATTTTTAGGCAGTATCTACATTTAGCTTCAACTGAAATGAAATCATCTGACACATATCACCCTGAGATTTATCACTTGAGGACAAGTTGAGGGCAGCTTTCAATATCAGTGCTTAAAGATCTGACCTCATTCATTCTATTTGCAAATACAGTCATTATTCACTCAAATCTCTTATTGAATGATATTTAGGTTACTTCTTTTAATTGCCTGGCAGTGAGAATGGATGGACAACCACAAAGTACATTCCCTGGTGTGGTGGCGACTGCTGACTGCTCTCCTGGTCCTATGCCCAATCTTACTGAATTTCCATCTCAGGTATGCTTTTATGTCTGGCTTCCTTTGCTCAATGGATAAGATTCCCCTGGGCTGTTGTATGTGGCTTTCGCGGCTTGCTCCCTTTCTCTGCTGTAAGTATGCTCAGCCAGCTTCTCCATCTATGTTTCATCCCCTTTATAATATTAAATGTGTTTATTTTAAAGTCTGAATCTGATAACTCACACTTTATCTAGAATCAGGTATCTGTATTTTCTCTCTCTTTTTTAATCATGTGGCCTCCTCTCTTCTAATGCCTGGTCATTGTTTCATGGGCAGCATTCTGTTACTGGACATCCTCATTCCTGGGTATGGGGTTTGGGGTTACAGCCTGAGGCCTGGGGCTTAGGAGGGCCAATCTTCCTGTCTCTACTAAAACTACAAAATTAGCTGGCTATGGTGGCACATGTCTGTACTCCCAGCTACTCAGAAGGCAAAGGTGGGAGAATCACTTGAACCCAGGAGGTAGAGGTTGCAGTGAGCTGAGATCCTGCCACTGCACTCCAGTCTGGGCAACAGAGTGACATTCTGCCCCACTCCCACCCCCCCCCCCAAAAAAACTAAAAACAAAACAAAAACCAAAAAACAACTCGGGCTTCTCGCTCCTGTTAGCCACTTATTCTGGAGACAATTCTAAGGGCAAAGGCCCTCACTGTTCCCTACCTGGTTGGTAATCAGATCCCTTCAAAATAACACTTAAGAGTTTCTGTCCAGTTTTGCTCACTGTTCTTAAGGGGAGAGTTAGCGCAGCTCACTTATGTCCTATCACCAGAAGGAGACTTGGCTCATTTTACATGTTAATATTTGATCCGAGTAGGATTCACCTTAGAGTTAGAAAAGTCAGAGCCCTGATATTTATGTCCCCCTCTCCACTGGCAAGACACCTACCCTGGTATTATTTCTTGAGTGATCCATCTGTTTCACAACAATCTGAAATGCCACCTTGATCCTTGCATAAACTCCCAAACATAATGAGGCTGAATTCACTGGCTATTCTCACTATTCTAGTTTGAGTGAGGCAAGTCCGAGAATGTGTACACAAGCATTGTGGAGGACAGATCAGGTGAGGAAGGTACAAGGTACAAGAAATGTACACCATGTCCAGGGGTGGGAGAGTTCACGGGCTTTACTGCAAATTAACCCAGTCCAACACTTTTAAAGAGCAGATTCCTCAACTACGGCACTGTTATGCAATGTAAGGTGGGGAGTCATACATACAAATAGTACTAGTGCTACTTATGGGTCACATGTTCTTTGTATTCAACATACCATTCTCCTTCAATCGCAGTGAAGAAAAACAATGCCCAAATTTGCCAATAATCTATGGTACTACATTAAGTGACACGCTAAACATTTTAGCCCAAAAACATACAATAATTATTGGCCATAATTTCTAGTTAAAAATGTTTTGAAAGTTGACACAATTGTAAAAGAGAACTGGTAATGCAGGACTAACTTAATGCACCAGTGTATAGGGAAATAGTGACTAGATTATATTTTTATTGGCTAGTTCTCTGAAACCTTCGCTATCAAAAAACACTCGGTGAACACAATATTGTTACCAAAAATGCACAACCTACTGAAATGCCCGAGTAAAGTGGTGGCATTTTTATCAACAGTAACTAAGTCTTTTAAAAAGTGTTTCAAGGAATTTCAAGGCATGGATTTTTTAAGGCGTTTGAATGACAGTCAAAGAATGAAAAAAATATGATTTAGAGCAGTGGTCTCCAACGTTTTGGGAACCAGAAAACAGCTTTATAGAAGACAACTTTTCCTAGACCAGTGGCAAGTGTAAGGAGCTGGTTTTTGGATGAAACTGTTCTACTCAGATCATCAGCATTAGATTCTCATACAGAGCACACAACTTAGATCCCTTGCATCTGCAGATCACACTAGGGTTCATGTTCCTGTGAGAATCTAATACTGTCTCTGATCTGACAGGAGACAGAGCTCAAGTGGTAATGCCAGTTTGCTAGCTGCTCACTTCCTTCTGTGCAGCCTGGTTCCTAACAGGACCAATACTGGTCCATGGCCAGGGGACTGGGGGGCTCCTGTTTTAGAGGATGCAATATTAGATGCTTTTTGCAGGAAAGTATTTCCAAAGACATGAACTTTTTCTGTAACATACATCACTCACACACACACTGCTGATGAAATGAAGCTTTGGTATATTTTCCACTGTTAGACAAGTATCTGCCTTTAAAAGAGGAATAGTGGAACAGGGATTCATCTACCAGTATTTTCTCCACACAAAGCACAGGGCACAGTGCCATCTTAGAAGTTCTTCAGTCAACCATAAAGGAGATATTTGAAAGCAAGACATATGAAGAGTAATTACCGAGGAAGGAAGTTCATTCTCTTCTGAGATTGCTGTTTTTCTCTTGCATTTAGTGAAATTATTTCTTCACTTCTCTGCTTTTGATAGAGTGCAGAAGGGCCCCATGCCTCTAATTTGTGTTTTCCCAGAGACCATGGTGCCCCAAGACTGGCTCAGGTCTGGCATAAGTCTGCAAAACAGTATAGGGATTCACATGCAAGGAATCTGTGTCTAGGTCTCTGTGGGGCAGTGAACTTAAAATCAACACAGCAATGCCCCAAGTGCCCTAAGAATGATGAGCAGTCTTCATCAGAAGCAGAGAGATTCTGCCCCCAACTGTAAGCCCTAGAAACTAGTCTGGAGGAACAGAGTCAGCTATGGGTCTGTCAAGAAGCCAGAACACTCACTGCACTGTGACCTGGCCAAAGCACAGCTCCACCTCCTATTAAAGTTGATGATGCACCCAAGGGGATGGGGAGAGACTGATGGTGAAAAAGACAGCTCTCTATCAGTGTCTCTGCAGCTGTAGTGGCAGGAGATAGAGACGTGGATCAGGAGAATAGGTGTCAGATTGGATTTGCGCAATAGGGGAGTGCCTTCTGCATTTGTAGGAAAAACTACAGGGAAAGAAGAAGGTGATATGGTTTG
>NW_022681149.1:0-30467 GCF_009764315.1 Trachypithecus francoisi | reverse complement strand
GGGAAGAGAGGATAACATTATGCCGAATATTCCAGGGGAGTGTACACACCCTCTGTGATGTTGTTCCTCGTATCCAAAGGTAGAGACGATGAGATTACTGGCCATATCGCAGGGGGTGTACACCCTTCTGTGATATTGGTTTTGACATTCTGTGGGGGAGAAGACAACATTAATCCCAATATGGCAGAAGGTGTACAGACCTCTGATGTAGTTCCTACTGTACAGGGGAAAGAGAAGAATATTGCTCTCAATATCGCAGGAGTGTAACTACCCTGCCCCCTGTATATTGTTCCTAATATGCAGCAGGGTGGAGGCTGATAGTACTCCCAATATCCCAGAAGGTGCACACACACGTGTGATATAGTTCCTAATATCCAGCGGGAAAGAGGCTGATTTTACTTTCGATATCGCAGTGGGTGCACACCGCCCCCAACCCTGGGGTATCGTTCCTAATATCCAGGCGGGAAGAAGATGACATGGCTGACAGTATCGAAGGGGGTGGACACCTCTTCTGTGATATGGTTTCTGATATCCAGGGGGTGAATGGATGATATTACTTCCAATAAAGTAGGAACCGTACAGCCACCCTGGGATTTTGTCCTTAATAAACACAGGGGAGTGGTGATATTACTACCAACGTTGCAAGGGGTGTGCACCCCGCCTGTGATATTGTTTCTTATATCCAGGAAAGGAGAAGATGGTCTTAGTACCAATATTGAAGGGATATACAACCCCAATGGGATATTGTTCTAAAGATATAGGTTGAAAAGGATGAGACTCCATCCAATATAACAAAGGGGTGTACACCCCGCCTGTGATATGAGTCGTAAAACCTAGAAGAGAAAATGATATTGCTTCCAAAAACACGTGGTGTACACCCACCCTGTGATATTGTTCCTGTCATCTAAAGGAAGAGATGATACTACTCCCACTACCGGAGAAGCTACACACCCCCCTGTGATATTGTTCCTCATAACGTGTGGGGGAGAGCGTGATATTACTTCCAATATGACGGTGGCTTGACACCCAGTCTGTGATATTGGTTCTGCACACCAACTCTGTGCCCCTCGTTTCCCATGCGTTCTCTCCATAGTTTTGGAACCTCGGGGGAGGCTTTGTCTTTGGTTACAGATGAAGAGAGGAAGGGTCTGAGGGGTTAAGGAAGTTTGTTACTGGAAAGGGGTTCCGATCCAGACCCTAAGAGAGGTTTCTTGGATCTCACAGAAGAAAGAATTTGGGGCGAGTCCATAAAGTGAAAGCAAGTTTATTCGGAAAGAAAAGGAATAAAGGAATGGCTACTCTGGTCGGGCGCAGTGGCTCACTCCTGTAATCCTATAACTTTGGGATGCCGAGGCAGGTGGATCACCTGAGGTGAGAGGTTCGAGACCAGCCTAGTCCAACATGGCAAAACCCTGTCTCCACTAAAATACAAAAAATTAACTTGGCGTGGTGGCAGGTGCCTGTAATCCCAGCTACTAGGAAGGCTGAGGCAGGAGAATCACTTGAACCCAGGAGATGGAGGTTGTAGTGAGCCGAGATCACGCCACTGCATTCCAGTTCAGCCAACAGAGCGAGACTCCATCTCAAAAAAAAAAAAGATGGCTGCTCCATAGGCAGAGTGGCCCCAAAGGCTGCTGGTTGCCCATTTTCATGGTTATTTCTTGATCATACGCTAAACAAGGGTTGGACTCTTCATGAGTGTTCCAGGAAAGGGGTGGGCAATTCCCAGAACTGAGAGTTTCTGCCCTCCCGAGACCATGTAGGGACCCTCCAGATGTTGCCATGGCATCTGTAAACCGTCTTGGCACTGGTGGGAGTGTCTTGTAGCAGCCAATGCATTATAATTAGCACATAATGAGCTGTGAGGACAATCACAGGTCACTCTCGTGGGCCATCTTGGGTTTGGTGGCATTTGGCCGACTTTACTGCAACCTGCTTTATCAGCAAGGTCTTTATGAGCTGTATCTTGTGCCGACCTCCTATCTCATCCTGTGACTAAGAATGTCTAGCCTCCTGGGAAGGCGGCCCAGCAGGTCTCAGCCTCCCTTTACCCAGCCCCATTCAAGATGGAGTCGCTCTGGCTCACGTGCCTCCGACAAGTTGGCCTGGGTTGAGTGTTCCCTAGTGTGTGGTTGCTGGAGCTGTTCCTAGGAGTAAGAGGTATTGTCAGTAGGAAACAGGCCTTTGTTAGCGCTGGGGCTGGCACTCTGCCCCAGTATGTCGGCCTCATTTTAGTGGTGACAAAACTGGGGCTTAGAGACATCAACTCCCTCACCCCGAACACCCAGGCTGTGCGTGGTGGGCTGGGGTTTGAATGTGGGGCTTGAAGACCCATCATCTCCTCTGGTCCCCCAGTCTCTGCTGCCCAAGAGGAACAGGGTCCCAGGATCCAGTCCCCTCGTGGCACCAGCCAGGGTGGGTAGAGATGGGGAGGCACAGTTCCAAAGCCCCCCGGACTCTGTGGCAGGTCGGGGGCCGAGAGCAACCTGGACCTGCGGACCCCACCCCGAGAAGAGTGGCTGCACGCCGGCCCAGCGGGCAGGAGATCTGTGTCCTCAGTAAACGTGATGGCGCTTCCCGCTCCTCCAGCCAGGCCGTGCTGTCTTCACGTTTCCAATCATGCGGCCTCCTCTCCAATTCCCAAGCCCAACCCACAGAGACAGCGATCTGGGGTCCACGTGAGGTTTGTCAGCAGCTCTGACCCGCTGCTTCCCGCCAGCCTCGCGGCCGGTTCTGGAAAGCTCTCTGCTGCCCCCTGTTGGGGAAGCTCGGGGCAGGGCTCTGGCTGCAAGTATGGGGTCCCAGAACCTCCTGGCTCTGTCACCTCTGCTGGGTGGAAAACCAACCCAGGACTGAAGCAGCAGATGGGTGCCTGATTCCTTATAATCAGAGCTCCACCCACTGGCAAGTCTCTCTCCGGGCCTCAGTTTCCCCTTCCATTAAACAAGGGGCTTGGGGGATACCAAGGAGGGGTAACAGCTTAGTGAGGATGGCAGGTTTCTTCTGGGGAGATGAACACGTTTTGAAACTACATGGCGTGAGTGGTTGCACAGGACTGTGAATGCACAAATGCCACCGCATTATTTGCGTTGAAATAGTTAATTGCATGCCATGTGAACGTCACCTCATTTAAAGTGTTTACAAGAGGGGCCTGGGAGAGTGCAGTGTATGTGAGAATCACGTGGGACACCCACAGTCTCTGAACCTCGGTTTCCTTGCCTTAAACTGGCAAAGAGACCATGTGAGCTGTGTTCCCTGGGGCCAAGAGATTCCAAGAAGGAAAACCTGGGATTCCAGGGACTGGGATGAGGCCGGGGGCCGGAAGGGGAGGGGGCCTGTGGGGACGGCATAGGGGGCAGCCCAGATAAGGCTTTCAATACTGGGTAGCAGCGTCTACACAGGCGGAGATCCCTGCATCTCACTTCCCGCAGGGCTGACCGGTGGCCAGAGGTGGGACTGGCCAGGCTCGGCCCAGCCAAGTCTGGGAGCAGAGGACACTGAGTGAGGGATCCCCGGGTGTCACCCTCACTGGCCTGTGGCTCTCCTGACACCACAAGAGAGGTCCAGGAGCTGACCTTGGGTCCTAATGGGGGACACCTTCCTGGCAGCAAGCTGGCAGGGTGGTGTGGTGGTCAGTGTACTGGGCTCTGTGTCTCCGCCCCTACCTGCTGTGTGACGGTGGGTGAGACACCTAACCTCTCTGTGCCTCTGTTTCTTCAATGGCGAACAGGGGCACTAGCAGCCCCCACATGCGGGCACAGTGGCCTGAAGGATAAAGGCAAGGGCGGCACGAGACCCTACAGCAAAAGCTCTGAGCAGGGAGCTGCCCAGGGAGTTCTACCACCATCTCCCCTCTGGCCGCCAAGGAAACCGAGGCTTATGGTGACCTGGCCCAGGTCTGTTGGACTCAGGGTCCTTCTCATCCCCAAGATCAGAGGGCTGCCACCAGGGAAGGAGCTGGCCCCTAGACACCGCCCAGGAAGCACACAGGGAAGGATACCATGGGGACTTCAGTATGTTATTGCAAAAAAACATATATTGCTATTTGAACCCTGCTTTCATGCCTCCATTTCCCAGAAAATGAGCCACGGGGGAGACACCAGGAGAGGCAGGAGACCATCCTCCTTGCACAAAACCCACTCCCTCAGATGCTGTCCTCAGCGAGGGTGGCTGGGGCCAACCAGGGGGCCCACCCGCAGAGTGGCAGAGGAGGCAGGTTGACCCTGCAGACATTGAGCATTGTGGTGAAGGTCCTGGCCTTCTGGTAGAAGAGCAGCGACTTCTCGCAGTCCGGGAGGAAGTTGTGGGAGATGGTGGCTGGCCGCGTGTAGGTCTTCAGCTGTGCCCTTCTTGTTGCCCAGGTCCACGGTGGCTGCCAGTGCCAGCTGGTAGTACCTGGCTGCATCAAACCGTTCCTGAAGGGGACAGGCCATGCTCAGCAAAAGGGGGACTCGGAGCCTTTCTTCCCAGAGGCTGTTCCTGTCTCCAGGTCATTCCACATGTCCAGCCAATGCTGGCTCACCCCATGAGCCCCAAAGCCTGTGACACTGCTGTGGTCTCAGCTGCAGGAGGTGGGGACAACCCTGAAACCTCTGGAAGCCTTCCTGACTATCCCTATGCTCGGCTCACCCCAAGCCTCTTGCCCCAGTCCCACCCTCTCTGCAGGCAGTGGCTGCTTTCCCCATGGGCTGAGATCAGGGCAGATCCTGCTTGTTCTGAGAGTTCCATGCAGGACCCGTGGCTCCAAACCACAGCAGGGCCACAGCGTTGAGTGACCCAGGCTCCCCTCTGGCCCCTGTCCATGCTGACCATTTCCAGGCCCTCCACGGGCCAGGCCAGGTACAAAACCATCTCACAGGTGTCCTCCCTGGCAATGTTCCCTGAAATATTGACGGAAAGTGACTCCCCAGACATCCACTCCCATTTTCAATGCATCTTTGGCTCAAATTCACCATCCCTGGGTTGGGATGCTGCCTCCCAGACTCACCCACCTTGCCCAGCGCCCTCCTCAGAGCTCAAACATGTGCTTGGAGCTTCCCACTCCCCAGTTACCCGTGCACCTCCACAGAGCTCTGTGCTCTGGGATAACGCACGGTTCAGACACCCAAGTTGGGGGCTGAAGAGTCATCTGAGGCCCATCCAGCTACACCTGGCAGCCTCAGACCAGCCTCTCCCACCAGGGCACCGGGGGTCTGACTGGGGGGAGCCAGCACTCCTCTGTTCTAAAAACACCACATTTATCTGTGCCCAGAGCTGAGCCACACCGTGAGCTCAGAGGAAGGGAGAAGCCGTCCCCGTTTCGGGGTGCATGCAGATCTCGGCCCTGGCCCTCCCACTGACATGTTGTGTGTACTTTGACATGTTCCTGTGCCTCTCTGAGCCTCAGTGTCCTCATCTGGAAAATGGGGACAGGACTTCCCGCTCATGATTGCTTGAGATCATCAGATGCAAAGGGTAGAGCCACTGTCATGTCCAGACCCGAGCGTTTGTCCCGGGCAGGGGCACGGTCAATATCATTCCCGGCGAGATCACTGGGAAACTAAGCATGTGCATGGGTGGCCCTGCCTCCAGGTGGGAGGCCTCAGCCCTCCAGGTGCCCCCCCTGAGGCCCACCCACATCAGCCCACAGGCCAGCTCACCTGGTAGAAGGACACGGCTTTCTCCCGCTCACAGGCCCCATTGAAGATGTCTCCAGCTGCCTCAAACAGCTCCACCCCAGGTTGGAGTCGCCTGTGTACAGGACCACATTCTGTGCCACCTGAAAGGAGGCAGAAGTTCCCTCAAGACCCTGGCGAGGTGGCCACACCAACCTTCGCCAGCCTCCTTCCTCTCACACACTGCAGGTACACCTGAGCATTTTTCAGACCTGTGCATTAGGGCTGCCCCACCACTGGCATGAGGACAATGAACTGATGCACCCGAGTATCAGGAGGTGACTAAGCAGCTGCAGCCCAGGAGCCCGACACCTGTGAATCCTACCACCAGGGCTAGCCCTAGCCCACCCCCCCTGCACTCAAACAGTCTCCGTGGCCCCCAGATTGCTGGGAGCCCATCCCCTGGTTCCCTTCTGCGTTGCCACATCCCTGCCGCAGCTCAAGACCACTCATCAACAGTGTTTGTGGGTGGGCCTGGTCCCCTCTTGGCCATGAGCTCTTGATCCTTCTCCTCAGCTCAAGGAGGTATACAGCAGGTGCTCAATAATGAAAGCTTCACTAGGCTCGTGGGCTTCACAATTTGTCCCAGATCACACTGTGTTTGGGAAAGCCTCTGAAAACAGCCGCTATGATAGATTCATTTTGTAAGGAGATGTGCCACGTGTCGCTTGGAGCAAGTTCTTCTGTGTGTTAACTGAGTGGTCCCATTCTTTGAGCATGTGCGTATACCAGCAGGTGCTAGGCACTGTGAGGGGCCACAACTCTGCCCTCAGCGAGAAGATGCTGGCCACTGGGGGAGGATGTGAGGGAACCAGTTGGAGAGAGGGAAAAGGCACACAACGGGTGCTCAGCAGTGGCTTAGGAATGAGTAGATGGATGGATGAATGGATGAGCAGATGTATAGACACATGGATGGGTGGGTGGGGGCGTGGCTGGAATGATGTGTGTATGTCTGTATGGGTGAGTAGATTATGAATGGGTGGAGGGTAGATGATGTATGTACATATGGATAGATGAATGTATGGATAAACAAATGGACAGATGAATGGAGGAATGGATTAATAGATTGGTGGGTGGATGGATGAATGATGCATGGATGGACGAATAGGTGAGTGGATGGATGGATGTATGAATAGATGGGTGGATGGATAATGGAAGGATGGATGGATGATAAAAGGATGTATGAATGATGGATGGATTCTGGAAGGCTGGATGGATGAATGGATAAATGGATAGATGGATGATGGAAGGAAGGAAGGATGACCAGGTGAATGGATGGGTGATGGACGGATGGATAAATGGATGGATGGATGGATGAACAGGAGGTGAGTGGATGGATGGAAGGATGAACAGGTGAATGGATAGATGATGGAAGAATGGTTGGATGAATGGATGGACAGACGAACAGGTGGATGGATGGTGGCTGAATGGATGGATGATAAAAGAATGGATGAATGATGGATGGATGGATGAATGAAAAGATGAACAGGTGAATGGATGGATGATGGATGAATGGAAGGATGAGCAGGCGAGTGGATGAATGATGGATGGAAGAATGAACAGGTGAATGGATGGATGATGGAAGGATGATGCATGAAAGGGGTAGGAATGGAGGATGATAAAAGGATGGATGATGGAATGGATGGAGGGCAGGGAATGGATGGATTATGGATGGATAGAAGATGTTGGATGGATAGAAGGATGAACAGCTGAATGGATGGATAATGGAAAGAAGGCGGATGGATGGAAAAAACAGTGGAATGGATGGATGATGGATGGATAGAAGATAAAAGGAAGGATGGATGGATGGACGGACAAGTGAAGGATGGACGGACAGGTGAGTGGATGGATGATAGATGGAGGGATGGATGGGTGGGTGGGTGGAAGGACGAACAGGTGAATGGATGGATGATGAGGATGGATGGAAGGATGAACAAGTAAACGGATGGGTGGATGGACAGGTTAATGGATGAATGAGTGGATGGATGGACAGAGAGTGAACAGCAGAGAGGCCCTCCTGCCTCCCTTGCCACTCACCTGGATGTACAGGTCCACCAGCTCGCTCTGCCGCAGGATGTAGTAGATCTTCCCTGCTTGCAGCCAGGCATGCGCCTCCTCTACTGGAGGTGAATGGGAATCCCCAGACTTTGTTTGGTGTAGTCCAGAGTGTATCTGTAGGTCCTGGAATCAGACACAGGTGTCGGAACCAGTCTGCCTCCTCCCGTGGGTCTGGTGACAGATGAATCTGGAATGTGGGGACTGGAACGGCCCTCTTGTGTGTGCAGTGTTCTGCCCTTCCCAGGCTGCTGGGAGGGCCAGGGTGAACACACACGGCATGGAAAAGGTGAAGGACATCCTTCTGAGGGAATCGAGCATCATGCTGCCCTGTGGCAGGAGGAGTGTGCTAGTCTATCTCCCCTGCCTCCCAGACATGGCCTGTGTCTTCTCCAGACGCACCAGGAGCCGTTAGTGTTCAGAGGCTATCTAGGTCGATGGTTCTCAAGGTGTGCAGGCATCACAGTCACTCGGAGGCCTGTCTGTATAGCTTGCTGGCCCTGCCCCCAGAGCTTCCGGCTCCACAGACCTGGGGCAGGACCTAGAACTCCCACTTGCCACAAGCTCCTAGGTGATATAGATGCTGCTCTGCTGGTCCAGGGACTACACTTTGAGAAGCATGACTCTAGCACACTGGCCCATTTTCCTTCTGTGAACCTGAGGCCAAGACTGGAGCCAGTCTCCCGGGTCCCCATGGAATCTGGCTCCTTCCCTGCTCTCTCAGTAAGTCCGACACTAGAGAGGCTGTGTGTGGGGTGGCCAGGGCCACCCCACCAGGTCAGGATGCTCGGGGGAAGCCGAGTGGGCCACATATGGGACGTGAGACCTTGAAACCCTGCCCCAGGGAAGCAGGTGACACAGTTGGCTCTGTCTTCTGTGGGAGAGAAGCCACAGGTGGCTGCTGTGGTCACATTTAAGGGGAGAGATGAAGGCCAGGAGTGAAGACTCGGGGCAGGCAGAGGTCAGATGACAAAAGCCACCAGAGTAGGAAGAACAGCCCAGAGTGCCCGTACTGCCTCTGCTGGGGTTGAGATGACCTTTGACCCAAAAAGCGAGGCTCAAGCTGGGACTCACGAGCCAGCAGCAGCCTGGGACGACCCCAGACCCACCAGCTCAAAGCATCTGATGCCAAGGAACCAAATGATCCAAAGGAAAGGGGTGATGGGGCCCTGGGCCAGCTTCCCTGTGCCCCCTCCCTGCCCCTCCCAACCCCCTTGCCCCCCTCCACACCCCCACCACTGCAAAGCCAGCCCTCACCGCTCGGTGCCCAGGGACAGGTAGAGCTGACTGATGGTCTCCAGGAGCTGCCCCCTCCAGCACCTTGTTGGTCACCTTGTGGGCCAGAGAGAGCTGGAACTCGTGGGAGGGACACTGGGCCTCGCTGGGCATGACGACGCTGTAGAAGTAGCACAGCCACTGGACGGCCCGCAGCTGGCCTGGGCAGAAGACAAAATGGAAGACGTCAGCCTCCCAGCATCGAAGAGAGGCTGGCTGGGCTCGGAGGCCCCTGCGCTGTGCTTGTCTCTTTCACACCTCTGTAAACCTGGGCCCCATAGGCAGGGAGCCTGATCTCAGACAGGCCATGTACCTGTACAAGGGCAGACACCGAGCACACCGTGACATGGGCACAGCTTGGTGCAGATGCTCATGGTAGAGGCCGGCCTTCTTTACAACCCCCAGGGCCGAGGTCCTGGCCAGGCTTGGCCCCTGCACCAGCCAATCTATGTCTGCTTCACAAAGTCCCTCTGGCGAGGACCAGGGCCGCCTTCAGCCTGAGCTGATGAGGCCAGGGGCACAAGTAGCCCCTGTCGCAGATGGAACCCTGAGAGAGCAAAGCCAAGTGTCATGTCTGCCACACATGGCATCATGTTGGGGGAATGGGGTTCAAAGCCAGCCCCTGGTGTTCCCACACATGCTTCTCTCATGCAACCAGGCTCCAAAACCATAGGCTCACTGGCCTCTCCCAAAGCCACGGTGCTGGGAACAGTGGAAAGCTTCTGATTTTCTAGTGTCAGAAACATTCCGAAAATTAACACCGGAAACCAGGTATGCCCAATGGACATCTGTCACACACGCCCCCCAACGACAGCTGAATACACTGTCCTCTCAAGTGCCCATGGGACATTCCCAATGACAGACCATGTGCCAGGCCACAAAACTAGCCTCAGTGAATGGAGAAGGACTGAGACCAAAGCAGAAGTGTTCTTCAGCTGTACTGGCATGAAACTGGAAATCAAGAGTGAAGGAAAGTGGGAAATTCAAAAATATGTGGAAATTACACACTCCTAAACAACCAGTGAGTCAAAGAAGAGACCATCAGGGAAACTGAAAAGTAATTTGAGAAGAATGCAAACAAATGCACAGCCCGGGCCAGCACGGTGGCTCCCGCCTGTCATCCCAGCACTGTGGGAGGCCGAGGCAGGAGGATCGCTTGAGTCCAGGAGTTTGAGATCAGCCTGGGAAATATGGTGAAACCTCGTCTCTATAAAAAAATACAAAAATTAGCCGGGTGTGGTGGTGCACATCTGTAATTCCAGCTACTCGGGAAGCTGAGGCATGAGAATGGCTTGAACCTGGGTAGAAGTTGCAGTGAGCCAAGATTGCACCACTGCACCCCAGCCTGGGCAATGGAGCAAAACCAAAAAAAAAAAAAAAAAAAAAAAAAAAAGCACAGCGTATCAAAAACTCCAAGATGCAAAGGCAGTGCTGAAAGGGAAATTATAACTGTAAATGTCTACATTCAAAGAAAGAAGAAAAATCTCAAATCAAAAACCTAACCTTCCACCTTGAGAAACTAGAAAATGAACTAAACCCAAAGTGAATAAAAGGAAGAAAATAATAACGTGAAAGTGGAAATGGAAGTAAAAATACAGAGAATGGAAAAACAAAAGAGATAGTCAACAGAACCAAAAGTGGGTTTTTTGAAAATAATAACAAAATTGACAAGTCTTTCACCAGACTGACCAAGAAAAGAAAGATGGGACACAAATGACTCAAATCAGAGACTGAGCACCATGGCTCACGCCTGTCATCCCAGCGCTTTGTGAGGCCGAGGTGGAAGGATCGCTGAGGCCAGCATTCAAGACCAGCCTGGGGGAACATGATGAGACCCCATCTCTAATAAAAATAAATAAATAAACAATGACAAACCCAAGTTTCTAAAATCAGAAGTGAAAGAGGAAACATTATTGCCGACCTGACAGAAATAAAAGGATTCCATGAAAACACTACGAACAATTGTACACCAACAAATCAGACCATCTAGACACAACAGCCAAACTCCTAGAAGGACACGAACTACCGAAAGTGACTCAAAAATGACTCCAAGTAAGCATGTGGGGTATCAACCCCACCCTCGGTCTCCTCGACCGTTCAGCGCAGGGTGGGGAGACAGGGACGCATGATCTCTATTCCCTGGCCTGCATTTCCAAGTCTGAATCCCCCAGCACCCTGGGGAGGGCCTCGTAGGAGGAGGTGCCACAGGCTATTGTGCCAGGAGCCACCGGAGGCTGCAGTGGGGGCTGGGGCACTGGGCTCCTGGAGGGTCTCCTTCCAGTCAGAGAATGTCCCTGGGGAAGAAGCCTGGGTATGAACCCCTCACCCCTCCTTGGGCAGATGTGTGGGACCGGGGCCCCTTCACACGGTCCTTTCCAAAATCTCATCCCTCCTAGGGCCAGGAGTGGGTGCCAGGCCTGTGCTGGGAAAAGGGCAGATTTGGCCACAGCCCCTGGGGCTCTGGTCCAAGCCACAGGAGGCACCTCTGAGTGGTCTCACTGTGCCATGACAAAGTGCTGCAAGGCAGAGGGGACTCAACAGTATCCCTTGTCTCAACCATTTCCCTGGACTCAACTTCCTCATCTATTCTCTGTGGCCTAGATTTCGGACAGCCCTGCCCACCTACTGTCTGTTTACTGCTCAGTGTGCAGTGGCTGTTCGACAGCACTCCATGGCTCCCCAGTGCTCTTGGGGAAAAGGCCAAGCCACAGCCTGAGGCCCCAGGCCCTGCTTAGCTCTCCAGAAGAGCTTCTCACCATCCAGCACCCAACCCACCCACTCCCAACTCTGCACCTCCCTGTATGAGCCCTGCTCACTCACCCCCGCTCACACCCCATTCATCCCCGCTCACACTCCTGCTCACTCACCCCCACTCACACCCCCGCTCACTCACCACCACTCACTCACCCCCGCTCACAACCCACTCATCCCCGCTCACTCACCCCCACTTGCCCATCCCTGAGCCTTCACACAGGCTACACCATCAGCCCCTCCCCCACCACCAGGCCCTCATCCACACCTATTACTTGACTAAATCCTCTCAACCCTCTGGTCCCAGACTAAAGAGGCTTCCCTAATTCGGGGCCAAGTGCTGCCCCGCCATCACGCCACTCACCTTTTGTGGCTTCTCTGGCCTGAAGCTCACGTTCCCACGCTCAGCACCTGCTTCCCAAGGACCCCACAAGCTCCATTGTGGGTGGGGCCTGGCACACTCTACGAGCTGCTTTTGCATGAACTGCTCTGTGGCTTTGGGCAATCACCCACCCTGTGTCCTCTGTGAAGTGGGATGACAGGTGAGCAGGGCTGCCGAGATCCCAAGCAGATAAACAGGCACAAGAACTGGCGTTCAGGGCCTGGCTCATGGAGGGGCCCCAAGTCCCAGCTCAGCAGAGCCTGCCTTGATCCCAGGGTTATGGCCAGGGATTCCCAGCAGGCAGGACTTTCCGTGCTCAAGGCAGGATGGTCCCTGAGCAAACCGGAAAGAGCTGGCTGCCCCAGTAGGGCACAGAGGGCCTGGCCCTGAATGGGAACTGCCTGTCTCCAGGGCGCTTGCCAACATCTGCTGCTGGCCATGACTCAGCACTTTTGATGGTGGAAAAACCACCACTTGTTTCCGAATCACAGACCCCAGGTGTGCCCTGACCCGAGTGGCCCCAGAAGACGCACAGGAGGAACTAGGGCACTCACTGTCCACGTGGTCCATCTCCACGGCGACCAGAAGGGCCCACTCACAGTAGCCCTTGCCCTGCTGGGCCAGGCCCTGGCGGGTGCAGAGGTGACCCAGCTGCAGGAGTACGTGGGTGAAGTCCCGGCCACACTCCAAACAGGGAAGCCTCGAGAACAGACGCGCGGCCTCCAGAAGGTAGTGCTGGGCCAGCCTGCTGGCACCCGCGTGCAGGCACAGGGTTCTGAAGTTGGCCAGCACCACTGCCTGGTTCCTCTGCTGGCCCAGGTCCCAAACCACCCATAGGGAGCGGTAGTAGCTGTCTGCCTCGTCCAGTCCGTCCTCTTCAGAGCCACAGCCACCATGTTGGCAATCACACCTTCCTGGTCCTCGCTGGCCACCACTGCATCCTGAACAGACTGGAGGATGTTCAAGGCCACCAGGCTCTGCCCATGAAGCACGTGCAGCCAGGCCAGGGCCACCAGGGTGTCCACGATGGCACAAACTCCGGCAACAGCACTGGCTTCCACCGCCTGTGTCATGAAGGTGACGGCCGGGCCGTGGTAGCCATGGTGGCTGTACGGCTGGGCCAGGCTGGCGTGGAGAAGGCCATGCAGAGCCTGGCCTGTGCCCGGGGTTAGGGAGGCCAGCGCTCGCCTGAGGTAGTGGGAAGTCTGGGTGGGCAGGCTGTGGGGCTGGAGGGCGTTCTGGAGCACCAGGTTCATGCTCCTCAGTGAGCCTGCCAGCGAGTCCTGTGTCCTTAATGAGGCCACCTTGACACAGCTCAGCACCAGGTGGGGCAGGCACTTCTGGCTGTAGATGTCAGCCAGGAGCAGGGAGCAGTCTGAGAGCCACGCAGCGTCTGGGGCTCCGGAGTCCCTGTGCAAAAGCAACAGCCGCTCTAGGAAGGACAGGGCCTCCTCGGGCTGCTTGAGGTGCACGTGGTGCCTGGCCAGCAGGAAGCAGGCCCGGGCCTCGGCCTGCAGGCTCTGGCCACCCCCCGCCCACTGCAGCGCCAGCTGCAGGAGCTCCCCGTCCGCCTCGGTGCTGCAGATGTGGCCGGGCGTCCCCAGGAGCAGGGCCATGGCTTTGGGAACCACCTGTGTAAAGTTCTCCCCGTTCTGCTTCCGGTAAATGCTGGTCAGGTTGGCGTACACAGCCACCACCTGTAACAGGTCCCCGAAGCTGCCGTCCAGGGTCCCCAGTGTTTCCTCAAAGTACACCCGGGCCTGGGACAGCTTGAGCCTCCTGCAGCACAGCCGCCCCAGGAGGAAGCAGAGCCTGGCCAGGGCCATGAGGAGGCCAGCTTTCTTGGCCGCCCCTCGGGCCTGTGCCAGGCGCCCAGTCAGCTCCTCCTCATCGCTAAAGCTGCAGAACATGCCGCTCAGCCATGGCAGCGCCACGTTGTACAGGCCACAGAAGCTGGCCTTGTATCCAGAGGTGTTCAGGAACAGCAGCCGTGAGCTCAGGGCCTCTGGATCCTCCCCGTCGTCTTCAGCTTCCAAGCAGAAGGAGGGCTCCTCGGGGTCCTGCAAGCTCACGTTGCTGGATGCCGCACAGAGACTCCAGGACGCTGGCTCCTGGGGGCAGCCTGGGCAGGCCTTGCATTGTTCCAGAACATTCCTCACCTTCAGAAGGGTCTCCTGTGGCTTCAGGCCCAGGCAAGGTGGCGGTATTTCTGCAAGTCACAAAAATACCTAGACAGATTAGAGTCCAGCAGTGAGTCCTTGGTCCACTGGGGGCAGGGTCCCCGCATCCCTGCCCTCTGTGTCCCTGGTGCAGCTTGCATTAGCCCTGGAGAATTATGTGCAATGCAAACCCGGGGCCTGGAGCACATAGGAACTCCGGCACTAGGGGGACAGAGAGAACACGCAGGCCCGTGGCCCGACTCTCCTACGAAATCACCCTCCTGTCCTGCTTTGTCGCCCACCTGACAGCATGGTTTTAGGAGACTATGTCAGCTCAGCGATCCCTCAGAGATGCCTTTCCCTTTCAGAAAGAATCAAAGCCTTCTAACTGGACCCATGTGTATGCAGCACCACAACTACAAATGTAACTTCTGTCAGCATATTGGGCCCCCTGATGGGGTACAGGAATCCATGAAATCCTCAACAGCCAATCAGAGCTACTGATCAGCTCAAAAGCTGCTATGCAAAATTGGTAAAGCCACCGACGGCACAGGACAGGGGTGTTGTACCCAGGTACCAAGCTCCGTGCAGGGAAACGGACCATCCCTGCAGGAAGGATGGGAAAGCTTCCAGGCCCCTGTGGCCACCTTCACCTTGGATGGTCTGAAAACCTGAAGCCCACAGTTCCTAAAGGGTTCACAAAGGCCAGCCTGCTCCAGCAGCCCACTGGCACCTGCTGGCTTTGGTGGATTCCTAGCCAAAGCCCCCTCCCAGAGGTGAGCAAATGAGCGCATTTCCTGTTGGAAAACCTGGGATGAAAGGAGGCATTACAGGGAAGGAAAAAACTAGATTTAAACAGACTCTCTTTTTCAAGCTCACGTGTAAAAACTATTTTCAATACAAACTGTCTCCTTATTCATCTGTAAAGCCTTGGAATTAAACAATAAATAAATATGATTTAGAGGCAAATGTCTGACTTGACTTCACTAGATTAGCTAAGAAATCTCCCCCACCCGGCAGAGGCACACAGCCCCTCCCAGCCACTACCCTGGCCTCTGGGGCAGCTGGAGAGCCACGTGCCTTTGCTCCAGGGACTTTGGCAGAGGGTGGAACCACCCACTCCCCGAGGCTAAACCTACTACAGCCTTCCCTTCCCCACTGGCTTCTCAGGCCTCCTCTGGGACCTTGTGCCTGCATCCCAAATGTACTGGGATGGATCCCATTCCCAGAGAACTTCCAAGGGCCCTTGGTGCATCCACATCACCAGGCTGTCCACATGCGGACCCTGTGTGAGGGGAAGAGACAGAGCCCCAGAGCGGAGACGGGAGGGTCTCCCTGAATCAGCCCCTCAGGAAGGAGCAGACCCTTCAGGGACCTCAGTTGAGGCCCCTGCAACCTAAGGCTCTGAATTCTGCTACCCGCTGAGGGCAGTGTGGCCTCCCATCTCTGAGGCAGAGCACAGGGCGAACTGCAGCTTCTCCAGGTCATGAGAAAGGAACCCAGAGCTCTATGTGGGCCCCAGCAGTGGAAAGGATGTCCCATCTCAGTCGGGGACCAGGCGGGGGCCAGCATGTTCATTGGAAGAAGTGTGGGACCCCACAGCCTCCAGTGTCATTGTAGATGAGAGGTTCAGGCCCACCTCAGTCAACGTCCCCCAAGCCCCCAGCCCGCACCACAGAGGGGTGACAGCCGCATCCAATGCCAACCATACTCAGCTCTGTCACCTCCCCCGGCGTTACCCCAAGGCCCAGCCCATAACCAGAGAAAGCCTGAGCCACCTGCAAAACCCACCTTGTTCCTGCGGCTGCTCAGTCTCAGCTTCCTCTACTGAGTCTGGCAAGGGAGAAAAGAGAAGCAATCAATCCCCCCAGCCAGCACCTCTGGTCCCATGTCAGGTTGAGCTGGGTGTCGGTGCTGCAGGGTGAGAGCATTGCAGGGTGCGGGGTTGAAAGTCATATCATCCTCTTCCCTCCTGGATCATGGGAACAACATCACTGGGGGGTGTACACTTTCTGCGATATTGGGAGTAACATCGTCTTCTGTGCCTTGGAATATTAAGGACAATATCACGGGGGGAGCGGGTACATCTTCTGCAATATTGGAATAATATTATCCCCTCTCCCCCTGCATACTAGGAAAGATATGAGAGTGGGTGTTCACCTCCTGCGATATGGGGATTAATACCATCTTCTCCCCTTTCGGATATCAGGAAGAGTATCACATGGGGGTGTACAGTGTCTGCGATACTGGGAGTCATATCAACCTCTCAGCCTTGGAATACTAAGAAGGATATCACAGGGTGGATGTACACCCCCTGCCATATTGGGAGTAATATCAGCCTCTCCTCTCCATGGATATCCCAGGCTGGATGTACGCCTCCTGCTCTATGGGGAGTCATATCCTTTCCAGGATCCTCATAACAATATCACAGGGCGGATGAACACAGCCTGCGATACTGGAACTATTATCATCCTCTCCCCCTCTGGATACTCGGAACCATATCACAGAAGAGCTGTATCCTCCCTGCGATATTGGGAGTAATATCATATGCTTCTTCCATGAATATTAGGAGCAATATCACCGGGTGGCTGTCCGTTCATTGCTATGTTGGGAGTCATGTCATACTCTACCCCCTGGAGATTAGGATCAGTGTCACAGCGTGAGTGTACACCTACTGCGATATTAAAACTAAGATCATGTCCTGTCCCTGGATATTAGGAACAACATCACAGGTAGGTGTACACCCCCTGCGGTATTAGCAGCAATAATATGATTAATTAGTAAACATCAATGATCGATTTTAATAATTATCAGGCCGGTCTCGAACTCTTGACCTCAGGTCATCTGCCTGCCTCAGCCTCCCAAAGTGCTGGAATTACAGGCGTGAGCCACCGTGTCCGGCCAACACTTCTTAACATCTCTTTTTGGACCTCAAATTTAGCATGCCCAAAACGCACTTTTGATTCCCCCTGCTATAACCCACTCCTCCCATAATCTTCCCCATCCCAATAACAGCATCTCTAGTCTTCCAGTTACTCAGTCCAAAATCCTTGACATCATCCTTAAAACTTCTTTTTCTCTCTCTTGTCATCCAACCCATTTAAACTCTCCTTTCAAAATATATGCCAGACCCTTCTCACCTTCCTCATCATTTTCAACTAGGTCCAGCCCTCATCATAGCGCTCTGGGTTACTGCAAAAGCCTCCCAATCGCCAGGCACAGTGGCTCATGCCTGTAATCCCAAGCACTTTGGTAGGCCAAGGCAGGTGGATCATCAGACGTCAGGAGTTCAAGACCAGCCTGGCCAAAGTGGTGAAACCCCTCTACTAAAAATACAAAAAATTAGCCGAGCATGGTGGTGGGTGCCTGTAATCCCAGCTATTCGGGAGGCTGAAGCAGGAGAATCACTTGAACTCAGAAGACAGAGGTTAGAGTGAGCTGAGATCGTGCCATTGCACTGCAGCCTGGGTGACAAGAGCGAAACTCCATCTCAGAAGGTTAAAAAAAAAAAAAAGCCTCCAAACCCACCTCTCTCCTTCCGCCTTTCACCCTGCCCTGCATTCTACCTTCCACTCTCAAACATTTCAGAAAAAAAAAAAATTATATCTACAGAGAGAGAAAAAGAAAGTACAAACGGGGTGAAATGTTTGGGGAACCTGAGGGAAGACCATACGGGAATTCTCTGTACTATTTTTGCAACTTTTCCGTAAGTCTGGATTATTTTGAATTCAAGAGTTAAACAAAGGAGAAAAAAAAAAAACTATCTCCCTTTGTGAATCCATCCTGTCTTTCCCCTGGCAACTTAAGGACACTCTCAACTAAGCACATCTATTTTTTCATGAACCCTAAAAGAACCCTTGCCTAGTTTTGACTTTCTGTGCTTGGCAGAAGGGTGTGTGTGTGTGTGTATGTATTTCATATATACGTGTGTGTGTATATATATGTGTGTGTGTGTTGTGTGTATGTATAGAGAGGGAGAAATATATATGTGTGTATATATAAATATATATTGTATATTTACAATGGTAATATATATATGTGTGTGTGTGTACATATATTACATACCCCATAGCCTGTCCTTAACCAGTTCTAAACTTAGTGGGGAAAATACATACCTAAGCAGAGAATTTCAAAATAATATGATGAATATTTTGATACAGGAATGTGTTACTATGGAACACGCTGCTAAGACACAAAACCTCCTAGATAGGACAACGAATGAATGAAGTTTTGCACCTATAGTCACTCCCTCTGATATCCCCACAAACGTTTATAGTTATATGCATTTGCTTCCCCAGGACCCCCGTTTCATAAGGGTTACTCCTAAAGCCTTAGCAAGTTCCTACTACAGCTGGCACGCATGCCATTCAAGAAACAGTGGCTGAGGCGGGCGCGGTGGCTCAAGCCTGTAATCCCAGCACTTTGGGAGGCCGAGACGGGCGGATCACGAGGTCAGGAGATCGAGACCATCCTGGCTAACACGGTGAAACCCCGTCTCTACTAAAAATACAAAAACTAGCCGGGCGAGGTGGCGGGCACCTGTAGTCCCAGCTACTCGGGAAGCTGAGGCAGGAGAATGACATGAACCCGGGAGGCGGAGCTTGCAGTGAGCTGAGATCTGGCCACTGCACTCCAGTCCGGGCAACAGAGCGAGACTCCGCCTCAAAAAAAAAAAAAAAAGAAAGAAACAGTGGCTGAGTGAATGACGAGTTAAGAACCATTTGTCAGCCAGTGCTCAGTAACACAACATGCACTGGTATGCAAATTATATTTTTGTTGAAAGCAAGGGCAGGATCACAAATTATCCTTCCAGAGAAAGCAAACCTCAAAAGCTTCTTTACCTTAATAAAGCACATTATAAGAAGCTCCCCTTATATAAAAGAAAACCTCCTCTTCGTTATCAATGGCATGTAAACCTAATAAGCCTCCGCCCCTGATGACATCTGTTCCATCCCCAGGGCTAGATAAAGGAGGTTCCGGAAACCCGGGTAGTTGTGAAGGGGGCTCCCAGCTCTGACAGTCTTGAACCCTGCGGGCGCGGAGGTCACACAGCAGAAGAACAACCGAGGGAAGCATCATCAGGCTTTGAATATGTTTGAACCAGAAACGGCAAATAGGCTTCAACCAACTGAAGACACCAGAGATTCACGGTGGCCACCTGAGGGCTTGTGCTCTTAAAAAACAAAACTTTAAATTAAAATTAAAAAATTAAAAAAGCAAGGGGTCAAGAATCCATCAGGTCTGACTGAGACGTGTATCAGTGACTAACACCCCATATGGCAAAAGTACTCCAGTGCGCTTTGGGTCCTCACAGCTTCAGCAGTATTCAAAGGCGTGTGCTTCCCTAAGACTAAGCCACGGGAATAGCCCCAGCAACACTGCCAGGAGAAACGTCTAACACGGATTCGGCTAGAAATACAGTTGTCTTTAACAAATTACCACTGAATAAATCCTGACTTATTAGAGCCTGCGAGAATGACATTCTCAATGATAACGGTTATCACTACAATCTCCAAACATCTGCGATCCTGCAAGGAGGAACTGTGACAGCGCAGGCCACGTGTCCAGAATGCTTCCCAGACTGCCTGTTACAGAATAAAAGAAATGAAACCCCCTAAGAATGTCTTCACTCACATTTAGCCAGTTGTTCCTTTGTGTGCATCTCTGTGCTAAAATGGCCATTCTTCCCCACAGCCTGAAGTCATATGCTGAAATAAACGAGACTCACATGAAGCCAGAAACGTGCAGATGCGAGGAAACCAACACAACTGAAATGGGCTGGAGAGTGTGGCCAGGAGGATGGTACTTCCCAGGAAGCAATTACTTCATCTCTGCCCATGAAGCAGGCAGTTGTCACTGTGCCCCAGGCCCACACCAGCCACTCAAAGTAGGTTCTAACCAAACTACCTCCAACAATCAACATAAATACACCACACGATTGGCTTCTGAAAGGACACCTTACAACCAACAAGAAACTGTAAGCACAACTTTGAAAAAGTGTGCAACTAAAAACCTTGGAAAGGGATAAACACTGCCACATTTTGACTCAAATACTGTTAGGTGGTAGCACCACAATAATTCGCTGAAACAAAAGAATGAATGAGGAATACGTTTATATAGGAATCAGAGGAAGCACGACTAATCATTTAAAGAAATAGGTCAAGAAACTGTTAGGTTCAAATGCTACCTTGAGACACTGTCAGGGCCTTATGCAAATTCACTTCTCTTGGTCCTGTTTTGGACTAGGGAATCTGTTGCTTCCCAAAGCCTTCCTTCTGTGATTCCAGCCCAGATTTTAGGACTGCTCTCCCACTTGGTATATGAAAGCACATTCTATGTATAATAGCAAGAGTACATTTCTGTGTTGAATGCGGTTTGGGACCTACTTTATGAGGAAGAATATCATCATGTAACTTTAAGCATGATGATAAGGCACACTCTAGATAAGGATAACACATAAAATGTGGCCATACACCTGTGCGTGCCTGGCAGGGAGATGGAGAAGTCTCATTTAATGAAGCCGGGGTGCCTGTTGCACCTGAACATTCTCAGTCCACGTCAAGTTCACAACGTCCTTCTGACATCAAACCACATGTATCCCATACATTTCCATACTTTCTACCCAAGATTAAAATATGCAGAGCACCGTGATAAAGCCTCCATCCCCAGCATGTTGGCTCTTATTCTGTAGAATTCCATACTTGAGGTGCAAAATGATCACTTTGTGAAAGAGCCGCACAGGAGGGAAAAGGTAGGGAAGGTAGGGAAGAGAGCAATGTCAGGCCTCTGAGCCCAATCCAAGCCACCGCATCCCCTGTGACTTGCAAGTATATACCCAGATGGCCTGAAGTAACTGAAGAATCACAAAAGAAGTGCAAATGCCCTGTCCCGCCTTAACAGATAACATTCTACCACAAAAGAAGTGAAAATGGCCGGTCCTTGTCTTAAGGGATGAGATTCTCTTGTGAAATTCCTTTTGCTGGTTCATCCTGGCTCAAAAAGCTCCCCCACTGAGCACCTTGTGACCTCCACTCCTGCCCACCAGAGAACAACCCCCCTTTGACTGTAATTTTCCTTTACCTACCCAAACCCTATAAAACAGCCCCACCTTTATCTCCCTTCGCTGACTCTCTTTTCGGACTCAGCCCGCCTGCACCCAGGTGATTAAAAAGCTTTATTGCTCACACAAAGCCTGTTTGGTGGTCTCTTCACACGGACGTGCATGACAGGCAGGTGCAGAGCCAGGAAAGGACCTGTGATGTGAACAGAAAGGAATGCGCCTCCCTGTACTCACACTCGGATTTTATGACAATGTGGGCAGGGGGCTGAACTGCATGCCTGAGAACATTCCTCCAAGTTCTTTTGCTGATTTTCTAAATATTGGTGTAAAATCTTAACTCAGACAATTTTTTTTTTAGATCGCTTCAATCCACATCTTTGTCTGGTGCTCAGCATCATGTCTACATGGTCATCTAGAAAACCAACTTTGGTTCTAAGGCTCACATCTTCCTATAAAGTCCCAGGGATTTTACAAGGGAATGCACCTCTCATTCGCATCAAGAACACACACAACTACCATTAAAGAAATGCTTAATTTGCTTACATAATTTTTTAAACACCCAGATTTGAAATACAATAGAGAAGACAACTTTTGGATAGCTCTGCTTTCCAACTGTGAACTGCGGGTGGAGAAAATAACCTACCATGATTTCTAACCAGTCAACAACCTGTCTTCCCTGGCTGCAGTAGGAGCAATCTTTCTGAGCTCAGAATGAAAAAGATCCCAGCTGTTTAGGGGACAGATAATCATCAGTTCTCAGCGGGCTTCCCGGGTCCCAAATCCCCATGTGATACGTGAGAGTAAAAAGCTGCCAATGACCAAGCATCTGAACGCTTATCCCACCTCACCATCTGCTTCGCCTCCCATGCAAATTTAAAAATAATAAGCCTGCTATTAGAGAACAGAGTTGGTGCTGCATCTGTCTTCCTAAAATTATGGATAATTACAAGCCCATAATGGCTTCTAATCAGATTTGAGTGGTCCCTTAGACCGGAAGCTAAAGTGCCTCAGCCCTAAACTGAGAAGAAAACAGAAACTGAGATGCTCTAGGTGTGATATTTTTCCCCCTTGTTCTAACATTGCTGTTCCCGAATCTTCTTCTACTGTTTTGTTTATAAAATGTATGAGAAACAGGGACATTTAAAGACATGATAGAAATGGCAACCTTTTGTAGGTACAAAGTTTGTGAACTTTATTTTCAGCTGCTGGGTTTTTTCTCCACAAACTGTGAGCCTGGAGTACATTTTCTCCCTCGTGGTTACACATTCTGAGTCAGGGAAGGTGGCTTTAGCAGTAAAGAGGGGAGTGCAGTGAGAAGTGACCGGACACTGAGAAGGGCAGACAGGGACTCTACCTGGGTGGCCTGCAGCACTCCTGGGCCTCGGCCTTTACTTTTCTTTTTTTCTCTTTTTTGAGACGGAGTCTCGCTCTGTCACCGAGGCTGGAGTGCAGTGGCCGGATCTCAGCTCACTGCAAGCTCCGCCTCCCAGGTTCACGCCATTCTCCCGGCTCAGCCTCCCAAGAAGCTGAGACTACAGGCGCCTGCCACCTCGCCCGCTAGGTTTTTGTATTTTTTAATAGAGACGGGGCTTCACCGTGTTCGTCAGGATGGTCTCCATCTCCTGACCTCGTGATCCACCCATCTTGGCCTCCCAAAGTGCTGGGATTACAGGCTTGAGCCACCGCGCCCGGCCTGGCCTTTACTTTTCTATCTGTACAAGGGATCTAAAGGCCCGTGATTCTCGGCCACGACAGCTCTTCATACACACATACGCAAACATCACACGCCTATGTGAAAAGCGGTGACACTTGGCTGATTTCCTGAAGAAGTTATCTTGTATCATTTCTACTCAAGTACTCCACCTCCTTCCAGACAAGTATCTGAGGACGATGGGCTATCCCACAGCAATGTGTGTAACCTCTCCTGCTTACGATCCCTGTTCACATAGCATTTTCCAAAAGCATTTGGTGTGAAGTGACAGAAGAAAGAAGAATCAGGTTCTTTCAGCCCATTCATTCATTCATTCATTCAACAAATATTGACTAATTATCTATGTACCAGGCACTGGTGATATAACAGGGAACATATATTTTTGTAGGTAGAGACAGACAACCAAAAAGTATGTTAAAGAGTGATCAATGCTGTAGAGGAAAATACACCAGGAAACAGGAAAGAAGAATACCCCTAGCCACCCTACACTGGGGTGATGCTAGTGTTACAAAATGGAAACAGCAGCCAGGTGCGGTGGCTCACACCTGTACTCTCAGCTCTTTGGGAGACCCAGGCAGGCAGATCACCTGAGTTCAGGAGTTCAAGATCAGCCTGACCAACACGGTGAAACCCTGTCTCTATTAAAAACATAAAAATTAGCTGGACGTGGTGGCACACGCCTGTAATCCCAGTTACTCAGGAAGTTGAGGCACAAGTATCACTTGAACCTGGGAAGCAGAGGTTGGAGTGAGCTGAGATCACACCACTGCACTCCAGCCTGGGTGACAGAGCAAGACTCTGTCTCCAAAAAAAATAAAAATAAAAATGAAATGTAAACAGAGAATAAGATACCAAAAGAAAGAACATGAACGATTAATTGTAACAAAAGCCTTTGTAGGCTGATACTTTCCTTCCTGGATCCTTGTCCCTTACAAATGGAAAAAAAGGGTGGGTAGGGGGTAGCATCAAAATGATGTTTTAAGATGGCTTCGGGTTTCAGATGTCTGACAGCCATACTCATGTACTTCAAGGAAAATGCTCTAGCTCTATAAGTCATCTGGACAATGGTTTAATGTCTTTTTTTTTTTTCAGAGAGTTTTTAAAATACAGGAAAACGTGTGTGTTTATTTGGCTGCTCTGTGCCCGTACACGTGCAAACTGTGCTAACAGGTTTTTCCATGTTTTCCTGAATTTTCCAGCTTGCCATAAACAGGCTTCCATGTCTTAATTGTCTATAAAGAGCACAAACACCCAAAAATGCAAATCAAGACAAGCTGTCCCTTCAACTGCTGCTGCCATGATGACAGTGAGCGACAATTGGCCAAATCAATACGCGGAGACTGAAGCTGTCCGGCAGAGAGCACAGGGTCGACTGCTTTTCCCATAGCATTTAAAGAAACAAGCGGAAACGGCTCTCCATACAGGACAGACACGTCCTTTTTTCTTTGAATAAACACTGTCAATGCCCAAAATACTTTCTCCATCACACTATCTATATGGAATTCAAGTTCCTTCCAATACCACGAGTAACGCCAGTGACAGACTATGTTTAGCCATAATGACCCATTAGCATGTTTTTCCTCTAAAATGTTGAATAATAACATTGAGTGCGCACTCACGATGTGCCAGGCTCTGAGTTTGATCTCGTTTTGTTCTCCTTCAAATCCTGTAAGATCAGTACCATATTCTCTCATTTTTCATAGATGAAGAAACTAAGGCAGAGAAAGGCTAAGTAAGTTGTCCATGGTCACAGGTTATTTAGGAACTTTTCTCCAAACTTTCAAAAGTTAACTACTGCCACTATTACAAATGGGTTTTTGTTTGTTTGTTTTTGTTTTTTTGAGACAAGGTCTTGCTCTGACCAGGCTGGAGTGCAGTGGCGTGATGATGGTTCACTGCAGCCTCGACTTCCTGGGCTCAAGTGATCCTCGCACCTCAGCCTCTCCAGTAGCTGGGAGTACAGGCGTGAGCCACCACACCTGGCTAATTTTTATTTTGTATTTTTTCTAGGGATGGGGTTTCATATGTTACCCAGACTGGTTCCAAACTCCGGGCTCAAGAGATCCTCCCCGGTCAGCCTCCCAAAGTCCTGAGATTACAGGTGTAAGCCACGGTGCACAGCCCTACAAAGGTGACTTATACAAAGTCAGAGCAGTGAGCAGGAAGAGAACAGAGACTTCAGCGAGTCTCCTGGCTGTTGCAACACCATATCCCTCCTCCATACCGTAATGTATCTACACACACCAAGCTCCTAGACGTTGAAGGCAGGCCGGCTCACAGACGGAACAGCAATCAAGAAAGAGAAGATGCAGACATGCGTATTGATTTCAGCTCAAGCGTGCCTCTCTGCCCTGCAGCTGCACAGGCAGAAACCAGGGGCCGTGAGTCTGAGGCAGTGTGTTTGGTTCCTGGCAGGTAATATTTTGGGAGACCATCCCATAAATTAGTGTTACACTTCTCAAAAAGGAAGTGTGACTTTTATAGAAAAATCAATTCCATTTAGGAGAAAGGCCTAATAAAACCACAAAAGGATAATACATTCATACAACAACAAATTCAATTCATCTGTCACAAACTGAAATCCCAAAGCCCTCTGGGCACACAGCTGCTTTTCTGAGCTGAAATTCAACTCCAGTTGAGAAACAGGTCAACTTTTCTAAAAAGATTTCTTTTTCACATGCCTTAAATAAAAATTCCTTTCCCTCACTTGCAATTTTCCAGATTTAATGGCTCTGTTGGCCTTCCTCTCATTTAGGCCATGAGCACTGACTGCATGTCTGCTACGGCCGGGGCTCAAAGGGAGGCACCCTAGGGAACACAGATGACCGCAGCACAGCGACACCCTCAAGGAGCACACACGGGGAAGGCAAGATGATACAATCGCAGCCTTCATACAGAAAAGAACTTGGCATCCATACCCCGTCCCATTTCTAGAAAACAACGATGCTGAGTCAGTAACATGTACGGAACAGCCTGCAGTGTGGAGGCAGGCACGAGGGGGCTCCATGCGGGGAAGAGCACCTTCAGAAGGGGCATGCAAACAACGTGGAGGCAGGAGACACCCCCACGCACAAGGGCCAGCCTGGGGGCCTGCAGAAATGCCCATGCATCTGGGAGGAGGGAGAGAGGACAAGATACTTAAATGCTCCAAAATGAATAGAAGCCTCCCAAGAACCTCCCCCGAAATGGGGCAGGGATTTACAAAAGACCACACCGAGCATGTTACCTGAGCATAGCACCACTAGAGCGAGCTATTCGAGGAAGAAACAGGGTCCCTAGAAGCCTGAGCCTCTACTCCCAGCTCTGCGACTCATTCACCCTATGACCTTGGTGAAGGCTCTTAGCTTCTGTGAGCCACAAGAGAATCATGGGAAAACAGAAGATAGGAAAACTGCTCTGCCTTTTTCACAGAACTGCTGAGGGAATAAAATCAGATAATGGATTTTAAAATTCTCTGTGAATTACGAAGCAAAATACAAACGTATGAAATCATTCTTACCATTCATAACAGCACTGTAAAATTAAGAGCAGAGTTAAGACCACAGTATTTTCCACACCCTTACTCCTGAGAGAAATAGTGAGTCCAGCAGATGTATTTGGGCAACCTCAGTATCTAGGCTTCGAGAGCCTCAAACAGCTCGTGAACTCTGACAGTATCACTCCAGCCGAGTGCTCATTAAGTTCTCCAAGACAGCCAACTGACATAAAATACTACAGCTTTTTCAGCTGGGCTTGAAGCCCTCCAAGCTCACAGCACAGCTAAACAATGAAGAAGAGGTTTTCTGCCACTAGACTCAAAAGCTGGCTTTTGTAGATTCCCATAGAAAGAAAGTTCAAGGCCAGGCGTGGCGGCTCATGCCTGTAATCCCAGCACCTTGGGAAGCCGAGGCAGGAGGATCACCTGAGGTCAGAAGTTCAAGAACAACCTGGCCAATATGGCGAAGCCCCGTCTGTACTAAAAATACAAAAATTGGCTGGGCGCGGTGGCTCAAGCCTGTAATCTCAGCACTTTGGGAGGCCGAGACGGGTGGATCACGAGGTCAGGAGATCGAGACCATCCTGGCAAACATGGTGAAACCCCGTCTCTACTAAAAATACAAAAAACTAGCCGGGCGAGGTGGCGGGCGCCTGTAGTCCCAGCTACTCGGGAGGCTGAGGCAGGAGAGTGGCGTAAACCCGGGAGGCGGAGCTTGCAGTGAGCTGAGATCTGGCCACTGTACTCCAGCCTGGGCGACAGATCGAGACTCCGTCTCAAAAAAAAAAAAAAAAAAATTAGCCGGGCATGCTGGTGGGCACCTGTAATCCCAGCTACTCAGGAGGCTGAGGCAGGAAAATCGCTTGAACTCAGGACGCCGAGGTTGCAGTGAGCTGAGATCATGCCACTGCACTCCAGCCTGGCAACAAAAGCAAAACTCCATCTCAAAGAAAAAAAAAAGAAAGAGCATTCTTTTTTGTTGATGTTAAATTTCATGTGCTTAACACAGAGAAATCATACAACACTGAAATCCTGAAAAACATATCATAAAAAGCATTTAGTGACTGAAAAGACATTCAATATAATCTGTAACAGTGAGTTCCCCTCCTCTTTCCAGCCAGCTCCACTAACGCTGTGACCCTTAACAATGCTTTCACTAAAACAGAGGAAAATTAAGAGGACCGCTTACCCCACTCAGCTGACAGCTAAACCAGTGCTTCTCCCCGGGGCTCACTAAAGATGACCTTTACCCAAAACCAGGCTGCAACAACCCTGTAACTGTTGACTAACAATTTCAAAATTCCCATAATCTTTATTCACTCCTAAGGAAGATGAACTGAAGCCAGGTGTCTCCAAGTCAGAACTAACAGAAACCTTAAACATCAGATGGCTCATCCCCTTCTTTGACAACCGGGGGATCTAAAGCTGAGCTTATGGAAGAAAACAGCCTGTTTAGTAGCAAAGCGAAAACCAAAGCCTAGTCACCTAACCTCTGGTTCAGAACTCCTGCAACAATCCAGCACCTATACAGGATGAGTCTCCCTAACCAGAAACTCCAAAATCCACAACTTTTTGAGTGCTGACGTGACGCTCAACGAAATGTTCATTGGAGCAGCTCAGATTCCGGATTTTTGAATTCAGGATGCGCAACCAGCAAGTATAATACAAATATTCAAAAATCCAAAAATGTAAAAAAATCTGAGACACTTCTGGTTCCGGGCAGTTTGGATAAGGGATATTCAACCTGCATTTTTTTTTTCCCTAATGAAGGAAATTAAAAATGAGGCCCAAGCAAAGTCATTCAATCCATACTAAAGTCATTCAATAGTTTAATTAGTACCCATTTAAAGTTAAGTGCTACCCACAGATACTTAAAAGGATGAACACATACATGCCTATAATCCCAGAATTTTGGAAGGCCGAGGCGGGAGGATCACCTGATGTCAGGAGTTCAAGACCAGCCCGGCCAGCATGATGAAACTCCATCTCTACTAAAAATGCAAAAATTAGTCTGGCGTGGTGGCACACACCTGTTATCCCAGCTACTCGGGAGGCTGGGGCACGAGAATTGCTTCAACCTGGGGGGAACACGTTACAGTGAGCTAAGATCACACCACTGTACTCCGGCCTGGACAAAACAGCAAGACTCTGTCTCAAAAAAAAAAAGAAAAAATTAATTTAAATTATGTTTTCAAATGGAGCCCATGTTCCCAGAACACAAGCCCTGCTCTATGCTCCAAGGGCACACAGGGTGCCCCTTTATCTTAATACTCACCATATTCCATGGCAGCCATTGGCACATGTCTGTCCATCGCACTAGACTTCCTGCGCATGAGGCAGGAATCATACGTTATTAACTTTCTGTTCCCAATGTCTGGCCTAGAAGACACTCAGTAAATGATTACTGAACTAAGTCAGTTACTAAGACATGTTAAACTTGTATTAAGAAAATTGATTTAATAAGTTTGCCAATGCAGCATTCATACCACACAGCTTAAATCTCAACCCACGGATTTATCTTGTGTTCTGCTAGATTATCACCTATTCACATTCAGGAGGCACCTAGTATGTGGTAGGTGTTACTAATTGCTGGGGACCTAGCAGTGACAAAACAACATTCCTTGTTCAAAGAGAAGTTCTAGTATAAAGAAGAATAGAAGGAACAGGCTAGATTGATGAGAGAGCTAAGAAAAGGACAGGCTGCCATAGGAAGCACCTGGTCTTGTCTGGATGGTACATAGTTAAGGAAGTCTGAGTGCTTCGTATAGCGTAAGATCATCTCCTCCAAAGAAGCGAATGAAGCTTTGATTCCCCAGTACCAGAAGTCACCATAAAGGTGCGTACGGCCACATGCTTAGTGTAGGAAGTGAAACCAAACAAAGCTCCAACTTCCAGAGGCAACGGTCCAATTATGAAATCCTCTGGCTACGTTCAATTGAAATTCAAGGTATTCAAGAGGCCAATATTTAAGTGATAAATTAACCCAACCACTTAAAACTAAAGTAGTCTTTGGTTCAAGGGGTAAGGGTATAGTACCTTTTACAAATTTGTTAACTCTTAATATTTACATTTAAATATGATGATGATGACCGGGCGCGGTGGCTCAAGCCTGTAATCCCAGCACTTTGGGAGGCCAAGACGGGCGGATCACGAGGTCAGGAGATCGAGACCATCCTGGCTAACACGGTGAAACCCCGTCTCTACTAAAAAACACAAAAAACTAGCCGGGCGAGGTGGCGGGCGCCTGTAGTCCCAGCTACTCCGGAGGCTAAGGCAGAAGAATGGCGTGAACCTGGGAGGCGGAGCTTTCAGCGAGCTGAGATCCGGCCACTGCGCTCCAGCCTGGGCGACAGAGCTAGACTCCGTCTCAAAAAAAAAAAAAAAAAGTGATGATGATGGTGTATGATGGTGTAATAATAATTTTACTGAGTAGTTGCTATGTGTTAGGCACCAAACTAAGCACTTTACACACACATTTGCACGATCCTGTGAGATGATAATGACCCCTTGTCATCCCATTTCATAGATGAAAGTCAGGTTTATATAAGCTTAAAATCTTGTCCCAAATGACACAGCTAGTTAGCAAAACCCAGGCAGCCTGACTCCATAGGCCTTGCTTAAGGAAGTAATATTTATAAACGGTTCAGCACAGAGGTGATACAAACAAGAATTCAATAAATGCCTAAAGAGTTCTTCATACCCAAAATTGTCTCCCGCCAATCAAACTAGACTTACTCTGGTTCTGCATAACCAACTGTCAAATTATTTTTCCATGAAGAAATGCTGGAATGGGTAGAGATCAGAATAGAGTGAATAACTGGTAAATATACATCATGGCAGGTAGTAACAGGATGTGGCATTTGGCTATTTCCACATTTGTTTGCATAACATTTTTTTCACAGTTCTAAAGCACAAGAACCATTCTAAGCCGGTGAAAGCATAAGG
>NW_022681148.1:0-30435 GCF_009764315.1 Trachypithecus francoisi | reverse complement strand
GGGAAGAGAGGATAACATTATGCCGAATATTCCAGGGGAGTGTACACACCCTCTGTGATGTTGTTCCTCGTATCCAAAGGTAGAGACGATGAGATTACTGGCCATATCGCAGGGGGTGTACACCCTTCTGTGATATTGGTTTTGACATTCTGTGGGGGAGAAGACAACATTAATCCCAATATGGCAGAAGGTGTACAGACCTCTGATGTAGTTCCTACTGTACAGGGGAAAGAGAAGAATATTGCTCTCAATATCGCAGGAGTGTAACTACCCTGCCCCCTGTATATTGTTCCTAATATGCAGCAGGGTGGAGGCTGATAGTACTCCCAATATCCCAGAAGGTGCACACACACGTGTGATATAGTTCCTAATATCCAGCGGGAAAGAGGCTGATTTTACTTTCGATATCGCAGTGGGTGCACACCGCCCCCAACCCTGGGGTATCGTTCCTAATATCCAGGCGGGAAGAAGATGACATGGCTGACAGTATCGAAGGGGGTGGACACCTCTTCTGTGATATGGTTTCTGATATCCAGGGGGTGAATGGATGATATTACTTCCAATAAAGTAGGAACCGTACAGCCACCCTGGGATTTTGTCCTTAATAAACACAGGGGAGTGGTGATATTACTACCAACGTTGCAAGGGGTGTGCACCCCGCCTGTGATATTGTTTCTTATATCCAGGAAAGGAGAAGATGGTCTTAGTACCAATATTGAAGGGATATACAACCCCAATGGGATATTGTTCTAAAGATATAGGTTGAAAAGGATGAGACTCCATCCAATATAACAAAGGGGTGTACACCCCGCCTGTGATATGAGTCGTAAAACCTAGAAGAGAAAATGATATTGCTTCCAAAAACACGTGGTGTACACCCACCCTGTGATATTGTTCCTGTCATCTAAAGGAAGAGATGATACTACTCCCACTACCGGAGAAGCTACACACCCCCCTGTGATATTGTTCCTCATAACGTGTGGGGGAGAGCGTGATATTACTTCCAATATGACGGTGGCTTGACACCCAGTCTGTGATATTGGTTCTGCACACCAACTCTGTGCCCCTCGTTTCCCATGCGTTCTCTCCATAGTTTTGGAACCTCGGGGGAGGCTTTGTCTTTGGTTACAGATGAAGAGAGGAAGGGTCTGAGGGGTTAAGGAAGTTTGTTACTGGAAAGGGGTTCCGATCCAGACCCTAAGAGAGGTTTCTTGGATCTCACAGAAGAAAGAATTTGGGGCGAGTCCATAAAGTGAAAGCAAGTTTATTCGGAAAGAAAAGGAATAAAGGAATGGCTACTCTGGTCGGGCGCAGTGGCTCACTCCTGTAATCCTATAACTTTGGGATGCCGAGGCAGGTGGATCACCTGAGGTGAGAGGTTCGAGACCAGCCTAGTCCAACATGGCAAAACCCTGTCTCCACTAAAATACAAAAAATTAACTTGGCGTGGTGGCAGGTGCCTGTAATCCCAGCTACTAGGAAGGCTGAGGCAGGAGAATCACTTGAACCCAGGAGATGGAGGTTGTAGTGAGCCGAGATCACGCCACTGCATTCCAGTTCAGCCAACAGAGCGAGACTCCATCTCAAAAAAAAAAAAGATGGCTGCTCCATAGGCAGAGTGGCCCCAAAGGCTGCTGGTTGCCCATTTTCATGGTTATTTCTTGATCATACGCTAAACAAGGGTTGGACTCTTCATGAGTGTTCCAGGAAAGGGGTGGGCAATTCCCAGAACTGAGAGTTTCTGCCCTCCCGAGACCATGTAGGGACCCTCCAGATGTTGCCATGGCATCTGTAAACCGTCTTGGCACTGGTGGGAGTGTCTTGTAGCAGCCAATGCATTATAATTAGCACATAATGAGCTGTGAGGACAATCACAGGTCACTCTCGTGGGCCATCTTGGGTTTGGTGGCATTTGGCCGACTTTACTGCAACCTGCTTTATCAGCAAGGTCTTTATGAGCTGTATCTTGTGCCGACCTCCTATCTCATCCTGTGACTAAGAATGTCTAGCCTCCTGGGAAGGCGGCCCAGCAGGTCTCAGCCTCCCTTTACCCAGCCCCATTCAAGATGGAGTCGCTCTGGCTCACGTGCCTCCGACAAGTTGGCCTGGGTTGAGTGTTCCCTAGTGTGTGGTTGCTGGAGCTGTTCCTAGGAGTAAGAGGTATTGTCAGTAGGAAACAGGCCTTTGTTAGCGCTGGGGCTGGCACTCTGCCCCAGTATGTCGGCCTCATTTTAGTGGTGACAAAACTGGGGCTTAGAGACATCAACTCCCTCACCCCGAACACCCAGGCTGTGCGTGGTGGGCTGGGGTTTGAATGTGGGGCTTGAAGACCCATCATCTCCTCTGGTCCCCCAGTCTCTGCTGCCCAAGAGGAACAGGGTCCCAGGATCCAGTCCCCTCGTGGCACCAGCCAGGGTGGGTAGAGATGGGGAGGCACAGTTCCAAAGCCCCCCGGACTCTGTGGCAGGTCGGGGGCCGAGAGCAACCTGGACCTGCGGACCCCACCCCGAGAAGAGTGGCTGCACGCCCGGCCCAGCGGGCAGGAGATCTGTGTCCTCAGTAAACGTGACGGCGCTTCCCGCTCCTCCAGCCAGGCCGTGCTGTCTTCACGTTTCCAATCATGCGGCCTCCTCTCCAATTCCCAAGCCCAACCCACAGAGACAGCGATCTGGGGTCCACGTTGAGGCTTGTCAGCAGCTCTGACCCGCTGCTTCCCGCCAGCCCCGCGGCCGGTTCTGGAAAGCTCTCTGCTGCCCCCTGGTGGGGAAGCTCGGGGCAGGGCTCTGGCTGCAAGCATGGGGTCCCAGAACCTCCTGGCTCTGTCACCTCTGCTGGGTGGAAAACCAACCCAGGACTGAAGCAGCAGATGGGTGCCTGATTCCTTATAATCAGAGCTCCACCCACTGGCAAGTCTCTCTCTGGGCCTCAGTTTCCCCTTCCATTAAACGAGGGGCTTGGGGGATACCAAGGAGGGGTAACAGCTTAGTGAGGATGGCAGGTTTCTTCTGGGGAGATGAACACATTTTGAAACTACATGGCGTGAGTGGTTGCACAGGACTGTGAGTGCACAAATGCCACCGCATTATTTGCGTTGAAATAGTTAATTGCATGCCATGTGAACGTCACCTCATTTAAAGTGTTTACAAGAGGGGCCTGGGAGAGTGCAGTGTATGTGAGAATCACGTGGGACACCCACAGTCTCTGAACCTCGGTTTCCTTGCCTTAAACTGGCAAAGAGACCATGTGAGCTGTGTTCCCTGGGGCCAAGAGATTCCAAGAAGGAAAACCTGGGATTCCAGGGACTGGGATGAGGCCGGGGGCCGGAAGGGGAGGGGGCCTGTGGGGACGGCATAGGGGGCAGCCCAGATAAGGCTTTCAATACTGGGTAGCAGCGTCTACACAGGCGGAGATCCCTGCATCTCACTTCCCGCAGGGCTGACCGGTGGCCAGAGGTGGGACTGGCCAGGCTCGGCCCAGCCAAGTCTGGGAGCAGAGGACACTGAGTGAGGGATCCCCGGGTGTCACCCTCACTGGCCTGTGGCTCTCCTGACACCACAAGAGAGGTCCAGGAGCTGACCTTGGGTCCTAATGGGGGACACCTTCCTGGCAGCAAGCTGGCAGGGTGGTGTGGTGGTCAGTGTACTGGGCTCTGTGTCTCCGCCCCTACCTGCTGTGTGACGGTGGGTGAGACACCTAACCTCTCTGTGCCTCTGTTTCTTCAATGGCGAACAGGGGCACTAGCAGCCCCCACATGCGGGCACAGTGGCCTGAAGGATAAAGGCAAGGGCGGCACGAGACCCTACAGCAAAAGCTCTGAGCAGGGAGCTGCCCAGGGAGTTCTACCACCATCTCCCCTCTGGCCGCCAAGGAAACCGAGGCTTATGGTGACCTGGCCCAGGTCTGTTGGACTCAGGGTCCTTCTCATCCCCAAGATCAGAGGGCTGCCACCAGGGAAGGAGCTGGCCCCTAGACACCGCCCAGGAAGCACACAGGGAAGGATACCATGGGGACTTCAGTATGTTATTGCAAAAAAACATATATTGCTATTTGAACCCTGCTTTCATGCCTCCATTTCCCAGAAAATGAGCCACGGGGGAGACACCAGGAGAGGCAGGAGACCATCCTCCTTGCACAAAACCCACTCCCTCAGATGCTGTCCTCAGCGAGGGTGGCTGGGGCCAACCAGGGGGCCCACCCGCAGAGTGGCAGAGGAGGCAGGTTGACCCTGCAGACATTGAGCATTGTGGTGAAGGTCCTGGCCTTCTGGTAGAAGAGCAGCGACTTCTCGCAGTCCGGGAGGAAGTTGTGGGAGATGGTGGCTGGCCGCGTGTAGGTCTTCAGCTGTGCCCTTCTTGTTGCCCAGGTCCACGGTGGCTGCCAGTGCCAGCTGGTAGTACCTGGCTGCATCAAACCGTTCCTGAAGGGGACAGGCCATGCTCAGCAAAAGGGGGACTCGGAGCCTTTCTTCCCAGAGGCTGTTCCTGTCTCCAGGTCATTCCACATGTCCAGCCAATGCTGGCTCACCCCATGAGCCCCAAAGCCTGTGACACTGCTGTGGTCTCAGCTGCAGGAGGTGGGGACAACCCTGAAACCTCTGGAAGCCTTCCTGACTATCCCTATGCTCGGCTCACCCCAAGCCTCTTGCCCCAGTCCCACCCTCTCTGCAGGCAGTGGCTGCTTTCCCCATGGGCTGAGATCAGGGCAGATCCTGCTTGTTCTGAGAGTTCCATGCAGGACCCGTGGCTCCAAACCACAGCAGGGCCACAGCGTTGAGTGACCCAGGCTCCCCTCTGGCCCCTGTCCATGCTGACCATTTCCAGGCCCTCCACGGGCCAGGCCAGGTACAAAACCATCTCACAGGTGTCCTCCCTGGCAATGTTCCCTGAAATATTGACGGAAAGTGACTCCCCAGACATCCACTCCCATTTTCAATGCATCTTTGGCTCAAATTCACCATCCCTGGGTTGGGATGCTGCCTCCCAGACTCACCCACCTTGCCCAGCGCCCTCCTCAGAGCTCAAACATGTGCTTGGAGCTTCCCACTCCCCAGTTACCCGTGCACCTCCACAGAGCTCTGTGCTCTGGGATAACGCACGGTTCAGACACCCAAGTTGGGGGCTGAAGAGTCATCTGAGGCCCATCCAGCTACACCTGGCAGCCTCAGACCAGCCTCTCCCACCAGGGCACCGGGGGTCTGACTGGGGGGAGCCAGCACTCCTCTGTTCTAAAAACACCACATTTATCTGTGCCCAGAGCTGAGCCACACCGTGAGCTCAGAGGAAGGGAGAAGCCGTCCCCGTTTCGGGGTGCATGCAGATCTCGGCCCTGGCCCTCCCACTGACATGTTGTGTGTACTTTGACATGTTCCTGTGCCTCTCTGAGCCTCAGTGTCCTCATCTGGAAAATGGGGACAGGACTTCCCGCTCATGATTGCTTGAGATCATCAGATGCAAAGGGTAGAGCCACTGTCATGTCCAGACCCGAGCGTTTGTCCCGGGCAGGGGCACGGTCAATATCATTCCCGGCGAGATCACTGGGAAACTAAGCATGTGCATGGGTGGCCCTGCCTCCAGGTGGGAGGCCTCAGCCCTCCAGGTGCCCCCCCTGAGGCCCACCCACATCAGCCCACAGGCCAGCTCACCTGGTAGAAGGACACGGCTTTCTCCCGCTCACAGGCCCCATTGAAGATGTCTCCAGCTGCCTCAAACAGCTCCACCCCAGGTTGGAGTCGCCTGTGTACAGGACCACATTCTGTGCCACCTGAAAGGAGGCAGAAGTTCCCTCAAGACCCTGGCGAGGTGGCCACGCCCACCTTCGCCAGCCTCCTTCCTCTCACACACTGCAGGTACACCTGAGCATTTTTCAGACCTGTGCATTAGGGCTGCCCCACCACTGGCATGAGGACAATGCACCCCAGTGTCAGGAGGTGACTAAGCAGCTGCAGCCCAGGAGCCCGACACCTGTGAATCCTACCACCAGGGCTAGCTGTAGCCCACCCCCCCCGCACTCAAACAGTCTCCGTGGCCCCCAGATTGCTGGGAGCCCATCCCCTGGTTCCCTTCTGCGTTGCCACATCCCTGCCGCAGCTCAAGACCACTCATCAACAGTGTTTGTGGGTGGGCCTGGTCCCCTCTTGGCCATGAGCTCTTGATCCTTCTCCTCAGCTCAAGGAGGTATACAGCAGGTGCTCAATAATGAAAGCTTCACTAGGCTCGTGGGCTTCACAATTTGTCCCAGATCACACTGTGTTTGGGAAAGCCTCTGAAAACAGCCGCTATGATAGATTCATTTTGTAAGGAGATGTGCCACGTGTCGCTTGGAGCAAGTTCTTCTGTGTGTTAACTGAGTGGTCCCATTCTTTGAGCATGTGCGTATACCAGCAGGTGCTAGGCACTGTGAGGGGCCACAACTCTGCCCTCAGCGAGAAGATGCTGGCCACTGGGGGAGGATGTGAGGGAACCAGTTGGAGAGAGGGAAAAGGCACACAACGGGTGCTCAGCAGTGGCTTAGGAATGAGTAGATGGATGGATGAATGGATGAGCAGATGTATAGACACATGGATGGGTGGGTGGGGGCGTGGCTGGAATGATGTGTGTATGTCTGTATGGGTGAGTAGATTATGAATGGGTGGAGGGTAGATGATGTATGTACATATGGATAGATGAATGTATGGATAAACAAATGGACAGATGAATGGAGGAATGGATTAATAGATTGGTGGGTGGATGGATGAATGATGCATGGATGGACGAATAGGTGAGTGGATGGATGGATGTATGAATAGATGGGTGGATGGATAATGGAAGGATGGATGGATGATAAAAGGATGTATGAATGATGGATGGATTCTGGAAGGCTGGATGGATGAATGGATAAATGGATAGATGGATGATGGAAGGAAGGAAGGATGACCAGGTGAATGGATGGGTGATGGACGGATGGATAAATGGATGGATGGATGGATGAACAGGAGGTGAGTGGATGGATGGAAGGATGAACAGGTGAATGGATAGATGATGGAAGAATGGTTGGATGAATGGATGGACAGACGAACAGGTGGATGGATGGTGGCTGAATGGATGGATGATAAAAGAATGGATGAATGATGGATGGATGGATGAATGAAAAGATGAACAGGTGAATGGATGGATGATGGATGAATGGAAGGATGAGCAGGCGAGTGGATGAATGATGGATGGAAGAATGAACAGGTGAATGGATGGATGATGGAAGGATGATGCATGAAAGGGGTAGGAATGGAGGATGATAAAAGGATGGATGATGGAATGGATGGAGGGCAGGGAATGGATGGATTATGGATGGATAGAAGATGTTGGATGGATAGAAGGATGAACAGCTGAATGGATGGATAATGGAAAGAAGGATGGATGGATGGAAAAACAGGTGAATGGATGGATGATGGATGGATAGAAGGATAAACGGAAGGATGGATGGATGGACGGACAAGTGAAGGATGGACGGACAGGTGAGTGGATGGATGATAGATGGAGGGATGGATGGGTGGGTGGGTGGAAGGACGAACAGGTGAATGGATGGATGATGAGGATGGATGGAAGGATGAACAAGTAAACGGATGGGTGGATGGACAGGTTAATGGATGAATGAGTGGATGGATGGACAGAGAGTGAACAGCAGAGAGGCCCTCCTGCCTCCCTTGCCACTCACCTGGATGTACAGGTCCACCAGCTCGCTCTGCCGCAGGATGTAGTAGATCTTCCCTGCTTGCAGCCAGGCATGCGCCTCCTCTACTGGAGGTGAATGGGAATCCCCAGACTTTGTTTGGTGTAGTCCAGAGTGTATCTGTAGGTCCTGGAATCAGACACAGGTGTCGGAACCAGTCTGCCTCCTCCCGTGGGTCTGGTGACAGATGAATCTGGAATGTGGGGACTGGAACGGCCCTCTTGTGTGTGCAGTGTTCTGCCCTTCCCAGGCTGCTGGGAGGGCCAGGGTGAACACACACGGCATGGAAAAGGTGAAGGACATCCTTCTGAGGGAATCGAGCATCATGCTGCCCTGTGGCAGGAGGAGTGTGCTAGTCTATCTCCCCTGCCTCCCAGACATGGCCTGTGTCTTCTCCAGACGCACCAGGAGCCGTTAGTGTTCAGAGGCTATCTAGGTCGATGGTTCTCAAGGTGTGCAGGCATCACAGTCACTCGGAGGCCTGTCTGTATAGCTTGCTGGCCCTGCCCCCAGAGCTTCCGGCTCCACAGACCTGGGGCAGGACCTAGAACTCCCACTTGCCACAAGCTCCTAGGTGATATAGATGCTGCTCTGCTGGTCCAGGGACTACACTTTGAGAAGCATGACTCTAGCACACTGGCCCATTTTCCTTCTGTGAACCTGAGGCCAAGACTGGAGCCAGTCTCCCGGGTCCCCATGGAATCTGGCTCCTTCCCTGCTCTCTCAGTAAGTCCGACACTAGAGAGGCTGTGTGGGGGGGCAGGGCCACCCCACCAGGTCAGGATGCTCGGGGGAAGCCGAGTGGGCCACATATGGGACGTGAGACCTTGAAACCTGCCCCAGGGAAGCAGGTGACACAGTTGGCTCTGTCTTCTGTGGGAGAGAAGCCACAGGTGGCTGCTGTGGTCACATTAAGGGGAGAGATGAAGGCCAGGAGTGAAGACTCGGGGCAGGCAGAGGTCAGATGACAAAAGCCACCAGAGTAGGAAGAACAGCCCAGAGTGCCCGTACTGCCTCTGCTGGGGTTGAGATGACCTTTGACCCAAAAAGCGAGGCTCAAGCTGGGACTCACGAGCCAGCAGCAGCCCTGGGACGACCCCAGACCCACCAGCTCAAAGCATCTGATGCCAAGGAACCAAATGATCCAAAGGAAAGGGGTTGATGGGGCCCTGGGCCAGCTTCCCTGTGCCCCCTTCCCTGCCCCTCCCAACCCCCTTGCCCCCCTCCACACCCCCACCACTGCAAAGCCAGCCCTCACCGCTCGGTGCCCAGAGACAGGTAGAGCTGACTGATGGTCTCCAGGAGCTGCCCCCTCCAGCACCTTGTTGGTCACCTTGTGGGCCAGAGAGAGCTGGAACTCGTGGGAGAGGACACACTGGGCCTCGCTGGGCATGACGACGCTGTAGAAGTAGCACAGCCACTGGACGGCCCGCAGCTGGCCTGGGCAGAAGACAAAATGGAAGACGTCAGCCTCCCAGCATCGAAGAGAGGCTGGCTGGGCTCGGAGGCCCCTGCGCTGTGCTTGTCTCTTTCACACCTCTGTAAACCTGGGCCCCATAGGCGGGAGCCTGATCTCAGACAGGCCATGTACCTGTACAAGGGCAGACACCGAGCACACCGTGACATGGGCACAGCTTGGTGCAGATGCTCATGGTAGAGGCCGGCCTTCTTTACAACCCCCAGGGCCGAGGTCCTGGCCAGGCTTGGCCCCTGCACCAGCCAATCTATTTCTGCTTCACAAAGTCCCTCTGGCGAGGACCAGGGCCGCCTTCAGCCTGAGCTGATGAGGCCAGGGGCACAAGTAGCCCCTGTCGCAGATGGAACCCTGAGAGAGCAAAGCCAAGTGTCATGTCTGCCACACATGGCATCATGTTGGGGGAATGGGGTTCAAAGCCAGCCCCTGGTGTTCCCACACATGCTTCTCTCATGCAACCAGGCTCCAAAACCATAGGCTCACTGGCCTCTCCCAAAGCCACGGTGCTGGGAACAGTGGAAAGCTTCTGATTTTCTAGTGTCAGAAACATTCCGAAAATTAACACCGGAAACCAGGTATGCCCAATGGACATCTGTCACACACGCCCCCCAACGACAGCTGAATACACTGTCCTCTCAAGTGCCCATGGGACATTCCCAATGACAGACCATGTGCCAGGCCACAAAACTAGCCTCAGTGAATGGAGAAGGACTGAGACCAAAGCAGAAGTGTTCTTCAGCTGTACTGGCATGAAACTGGAAATCAAGAGTGAAGGAAAGTGGGAAATTCAAAAATATGTGGAAATTACACACTCCTAAACAACCAGTGAGTCAAAGAAGAGACCATCAGGGAAACTGAAAAGTAATTTGAGAAGAATGCAAACAAATGCACAGCCCGGGCCAGCACGGTGGCTCCCGCCTGTCATCCCAGCACTGTGGGAGGCCGAGGCAGGAGGATCGCTTGAGTCCAGGAGTTTGAGATCAGCCTGGGAAAATGGTGAAACCTCGTCTCTATAAAAAAATACAAAAATTAGCGGGTGTGGTGGTGCACATCTGTAATTCCAGCTACTCGGGAAGCTGAGGCATGAGAATGGCTTGAACCTGGGTAGAAGTTGCAGTGAGCCAAGATTGCACCACTGCACCCCAGCCTGGGCAATGGAGCAAAACCAAAAAAAAAAAAAAAAAAAAAAAAAAAAGCACAGCGTATCAAAAACTCCAAGATGCAAAGGCAGTGCTGAAAGGGAAATTATAACTGTAAATGTCTACATTCAAAGAAAGAAGAAAAATCTCAAATCAAAAACCTAACCTTCCACCTTGAGAAACTAGAAAATGAACTAAACCCAAAGTGAATAAAAGGAAGAAAATAATAACGTGAAAGTGGAAATGGAAGTAAAAATACAGAGAATGGAAAAACAAAAGAGATAGTCAACAGAACCAAAAGTGGGTTTTGAAAATAATAACAAAATTGACAAGTCTTTCACCAGACTGACCAAGAAAAGAAAGATGGGACACAAATGACTCAAATCAGAGACTGAGCACCATGGCTCACGCCTGTCATCCCAGCGCTTTGTGAGGCCGAGGTGGAAGGATCGCTGAGGCCAGCATTCAAGACCAGCCTGGGGGAACATGATGAGACCCCATCTCTAATAAAAATAAATAAATAAACAATGACAAACCCAAGTTTCTAAAATCAGAAGTGAAAGAGGAAACATTATTGCCGACCTGACAGAAATAAAAGGATTCCATGAAAACACTACGAACAATTGTACACCAACAAATCAGACCATCTAGACACAACAGCCAAACTCCTAGAAGGACACGAACTACCGAAAGTGACTCAAAAATGACCCCAAGTAAGCATGTGGGGTATCAACCGCACCCTCGGTCTCCTCGACCGTTCAGCGCAGGGTGGGGAGACAGGGACGCATGATCTCTATTCCCTGGCCTGCATTTCCAAGTCTGAATCCCCCAGCACCCTGGGGAGGGCCTCGTAGGAGGAGGTGCCACAGGCTATTGTGCCAGGAGCCACCGGAGGCTGCAGTGGGGGCTGGGGCACTGGGCTCCTGGAGGGTCTCCTTCCAGTCAGAGAATGCCCCTGGGGAAGAAGCCTGGGTATGAACCCCCGACCCCTCCTTGGGCAGATGTGTGGGACCAGGGCCCCTTTACACGGTCCTTTCCAAAATCTCATCCCTCCTAGGGCCAGGAGTGGGTGCCAGGCCTGTGCTGGGAAAAGGGCAGATTTGGCCACAGCCCCTGGGGCTCTGGTCCAAGCCACAGGAGGCACCTCTGAGTGGTCTCACTGTGCCATGACAAAGTGCTGCAAGGCAGAGGGGACTCAACAGTATCCCTTGTCTCAGCCATTTCCCTGGACTCAACTTCCTCATCTATTCTCTGTGGCCTAGATTTCGGACAGCCCTGCCCACCTACTGTCCGTTTACTGCTCAGTGTGCAGTGACTGTTCGACAGCACTCCATGGCTCCCCAGTGCTCTTGGGGAAAAGGCCAAGCCACAGCCTGAGGCCCCAGGCCCTGCTTAGCTCTCCAGAAGAGCTTCTCACCATCCAGCACCCAACCCACCCACTCCCAACTCTGCACCTCCCTGTATGAGCCCTGCTCACTCACCCCCGCTCACACCCCATTCATCCCCGCTCACACTCCCGCTCACTCACCCCCACTCACCCCCGCTCACTCACCACCACTCACTCACCCCCGCTCACTCACCCCCACTTGCCCATCCCTGAGCCTTCACACAGGCTACACCATCAGCCCCTCCCCCACCACCAGGCCCTCATCCACACCTATTACTTGACTAAATCCTCTCAACCCTCTGGTCCCAGACTAAAGAGGCTTCCCTAATTCGGGGCCAAGTGCTGCCCCGCCATCACGCCACTCACCTTTTGTGGCTTCTCTGGCCTGAAGCTCACGTTCCCACGCTCAGCACCTGCTTCCCAAGGACCCCACAAGCTCCATTGTGGGTGGGGCCTGGCACACTCTACGAGCTGCTTTTGCATGAACTGCTCTGTGGCTTTGGGCAATCACCCACCCTGTGTCCTCTGTGAAGTGGGATGACAGGTGAGCAGGGCTGCCGAGATCCCAAGCAGATAAACAGGCACAAGAACTGGCGTTCAGGGCCTGGCTCATGGAGGGGCCCCAAGTCCCAGCTCAGCAGAGCCTGCCTTGATCCCAGGGTTATGGCCAGGGATTCCCAGCAGGCAGGACTTTCCGTGCTCAAGGCAGGATGGTCCCTGAGCAAACCGGAAAGAGCTGGCTGCCCCAGTAGGGCACAGAGGGCCTGGCCCTGAATGGGAACTGCCTGTCTCCAGGGCGCTTGCCAACATCTGCTGCTGGCCATGACTCAGCACTTTTGATGGTGGAAAAACCACCACTTGTTTCCGAATCACAGACCCCAGGTGTGCCCTGACCCGAGTGGCCCCAGAAGACGCACAGGAGGAACTAGGGCACTCACTGTCCACGTGGTCCATCTCCACGGCGACCAGAAGGGCCCACTCACAGTAGCCCTTGCCCTGCTGGGCCAGGCCCTGGCGGGTGCAGAGGTGACCCAGCTGCAGGAGTACGTGGGTGAAGTCCCGGCCACACTCCAAACAGGGAAGCCTCGAGAACAGACGCGCGGCCTCCAGAAGGTAGTGCTGGGCCAGCCTGCTGGCACCCGCGTGCAGGCACAGGGTTCTGAAGTTGGCCAGCACCACTGCCTGGTTCCTCTGCTGGCCCAGGTCCCAAACCACCCATAGGGAGCGGTAGTAGCTGTCTGCCTCGTCCAGTCCGTCCTCTTCAGAGCCACAGCCACCATGTTGGCAATCACACCTTCCTGGTCCTCGCTGGCCACCACTGCATCCTGAACAGACTGGAGGATGTTCAAGGCCACCAGGCTCTGCCCATGAAGCACGTGCAGCCAGGCCAGGGCCACCAGGGGTCCACGATGGCACAAACTCCGGCAACAGCACTGGCTTCCACCGCCTGTGTCATGAAGGTGATGGCCGGGCGTGGTAGCCATGGTGGCTGTACGGCTGGGCCAGGCTGGCGTGGAGAAGGCCATGCAGAGCCTGGCCTGTGCCCGGGGTTAGGGAGGCCAGCGCTCGCCTGAGGTAGTGGGAAGTCTGGGTGGGCAGGCTGTGGGGCTGGAGGGCGTTCTGGAGCACCAGGTTCATGCTCCTCAGTGAGCCTGCCAGCGAGTCCTGTGTCCTTAATGAGGCCACCTTGACACAGCTCAGCACCAGGTGGGGCAGGCACTTCTGGCTGTAGATGTCAGCCAGGAGCAGGGAGCAGTCTGAGAGCCACGCAGCGTCTGGGGCTCCGGAGTCCCTGTGCAAAAGCAACAGCCGCTCTAGGAAGGACAGGGCCTCCTCGGGCTGCTTGAGGTGCACGTGGTGCCTGGCCAGCAGGAAGCAGGCCCGGGCCTCGGCCTGCAGGCTCTGGCCACCCCCCGCCCACTGCAGCGCCAGCTGCAGGAGCTCCCCGTCCGCCTCGGTGCTGCAGATGTGGCCGGGCGTCCCCAGGAGCAGGGCCATGGCTTTGGGAACCACCTGTGTAAAGTTCTCCCCGTTCTGCTTCCGGTAAATGCTGGTCAGGTTGGCGTACACAGCCACCACCTGTAACAGGTCCCCGAAGCTGCCGTCCAGGGTCCCCAGTGTTTCCTCAAAGTACACCCGGGCCTGGGACAGCTTGAGCCTCCTGCAGCACAGCCGCCCCAGGAGGAAGCAGAGCCTGGCCAGGGCCATGAGGAGGCCAGCTTTCTTGGCCGCCCCTCGGGCCTGTGCCAGGCGCCCAGTCAGCTCCTCCTCATCGCTAAAGCTGCAGAACATGCCGCTCAGCCATGGCAGCGCCACGTTGTACAGGCCACAGAAGCTGGCCTTGTATCCAGAGGTGTTCAGGAACAGCAGCCGTGAGCTCAGGGCCTCTGGATCCTCCCCGTCGTCTTCAGCTTCCAAGCAGAAGGAGGGCTCCTCGGGGTCCTGCAAGCTCACGTTGCTGGATGCCGCACAGAGACCCCAGGACGCTGGCTCCTGGGGGCAGCCTGGGCAGGCCTTGCATTGTTCCAGAACATTCCTCACCTTCGGAAGGGTCTCCTGTGGCTTCAGGCCCAGGCAAGGTGGCGGTATTTCTGCAAGTCACAAAAATACCTAGACAGATTAGAGTCCAGCAGTGAGTCCTTGGTCCACTGGGGGCAGGGTCCCCGCATCCCTGCCCTCTGTGTCCCTGGTGCAGCTTGCATTAGCCCTGGAGAATTATGTGCAATGCAAACCCGGGGCCTGGAGCACATAGGAACTCCGGCACTAGGGGGACAGAGAGAACACGCAGGCCCGTGGCCCGACTCTCCTACGAAATCACCCTCCTGTCCTGCTTTGTCGCCCACCTGACAGCATGGTTTTAGGAGACTATGTCAGCTCAGCGATCCCTCAGAGATGCCTTTCCCTTTCGAAAGAATCAAAGCCTTCTAACTGGACCCATGTGTATGCAGCACCACAACTACAAATGTAACTTCTGTCAGCATATGGGCCCCCGGTGGGGTACAGGAATCCATGAAATCCTCAACAGCCAATCAGAGCTATTGATCAGCTCAAAAGCTGCTATGCAAAATTGGTAAAGCCACCGACGGCACAGGACAGGGGTGTTGTACCCAGGTACCAAGCTCCGTGCAGGGAAACGGACCATCCCTGCAGGAAGGATGGGAAAGCTTCCAGGTCCCTGTGGCCACCTTCACCTTGGATGGTCTGAAAACCTGAAGCCCACAGTTCCTAAAGGGTTCACAAAGGCCAGCCTGCTCCAGCAGCCCACTGGCGCCTGCTGGCTTTGGTGGATTCCTAGCCAAAGCCCCCTCCCAGAGGTGAGCAAACGAGCGCATTTCCTGTTGGAAAACCTGGGATGAAAGGAGGCATTACAGGGAAGGAAAAAACTAGATTTAAACAGACTCTCTTTTTCAAGCTCACGTGTAAAAACTATTTTCAATACAAACTGTCTCCTTATTCATCTGTAAAGCCTTGGAATTAACAATAAATAAATATGATTTAGAGGCAAATGTCTGACTTGACTTCACTAGATTAGCTAAGAAATCTCCCCCACCCGGCAGAGGCACACAGCCCCTCCCAGCCACTACCCTGGCCTCTGGGGCAGCTGGAGAGCCATATGCCTTTGCTCCAGGGACTTTGGCAGAGGGTGGAACCACCCCCTCCCTGAGGCTAAACCTACTACAGCCTTCCCTTCCCCACTGGCTTCCCAGGCCTCCTCTGGGACCTTGTGCCTGCATCCCAAATGTACTGGGATGGATCCCATTCCCAGAGAACTTCCAAGGGCCCTAGGTGCATCCACATCACCAGGCTGTTCACATGCGGACCCTGTGTGAGGGGAAGAGACAGAGCCCCAGAGCGGAGATGGGAGGGTCTCCCTGAATCAGCCCCTCAGGAAAGAGCAGACCCTTCAGGGACCTCAGTTGAGGCCCCTGCAACCTAAGGCTCTGAATTCTGCTACCCGCTGAGGGCAGTGTGGCCTCCCATCTCTGAGGCAGAGCACAGGGCGAACTGCAGCTTCTCCAGGTCATGAGAAAGGAACCCACAGCTCCATGTGGGCCCCAGCAGTGGAAAGGATGTCCCATCTCGGTCGGGGACCAGGCGGGGGCCAGCATGTTCATTGGAAGAAGTGTGGGACCCCACAGCCTCCAGTGTCACTGTAGACGAGAGGTTCAGGCCCACCTCAGTCAACGTCCCCCAAGCCCCCAGCCCGCACCACAGAGGGGTGACAGCCGCATCCAATGCCCACTGTACTCAGCTCTGTCACCTCCCCCGGCGTTACCCCAAGGCCCAGCCCATAACCAGAGAAAGCCTGAGCCACCTGCAAAACCCACCTTGTTCCTGCGGCTGCTCAGTCTCAGCTTCCTCTACTGAGTCTGGCAAGGGAGAAAAGAGAAGCAATCAATCCCCCCAGCCAGCACCTCTGGTCCCATGTCAGGTTGAGCTGGGTGTCGGTGCTGCAGGGTGAGAGCATTGCAGGGTGCGGGGTTGAAAGTCATATCATCCTCTTCCCTCCTGGATCATGGGAACAACATCACTGGGGGGTGTACACTTTCTGCGATATTGGGAGTAACATCGTCTTCTGTGCCTTGGAATATTAAGGACAATATCACGGGGGGAGCGGGTACATCTTCTGCAATATTGGAATAATATTATCCCCTCTCCCCCTGCATACTAGGAAAGATATGAGAGTGGGTGTTCACCTCCTGCGATATGGGGATTAATACCATCTTCTCCCCTTTCGGATATCAGGAAGAGTATCACATGGGGGTGTACAGTGTCTGCGATACTGGGAGTCATATCAACCTCTCAGCCTTGGAATACTAAGAAGGATATCACAGGGTGGATGTACACCCCCTGCCATATTGGGAGTAATATCAGCCTCTCCTCTCCATGGATATCCCAGGCTGGATGTACGCCTCCTGCTCTATGGGGAGTCATATCCTTTCCAGGATCCTCATAACAATATCACAGGGCGGATGAACACAGCCTGCGATACTGGAACTATTATCATCCTCTCCCCCTCTGGATACTCGGAACCATATCACAGAAGAGCTGTATCCTCCCTGCGATATTGGGAGTAATATCATATGCTTCTTCCATGAATATTAGGAGCAATATCACCGGGTGGCTGTCCGTTCATTGCTATGTTGGGAGTCATGTCATACTCTACCCCCTGGAGATTAGGATCAGTGTCACAGCGTGAGTGTACACCTACTGCGATATTAAAACTAAGATCATGTCCTGTCCCTGGATATTAGGAACAACATCACAGGTAGGTGTACACCCCCTGCGGTATTAGCAGCAATAATATGATTAATTAGTAAACATCAATGATCGATTTTAATAATTATCAGGCCGGTCTCGAACTCTTGACCTCAGGTCATCTGCCTGCCTCAGCCTCCCAAAGTGCTGGAATTACAGGCGTGAGCCACTGTGTCCAGCCAATACTTCTTAACATCTCTTTTTGGACCTCAAATTTAGCATGCCCAAAACTCACTTTTGATTCCCCCTGCTATAACCCACTCCTCCCATAATCTTCCCCATCCCAATAACAGCATCTCTAGTCTTCCAGTTACTCAGTCCAAAATCCTTGACATCATCCTTAAAACTTCTTTTTCTTTCTCTTGTCATCCAACCCATTTAAACTCTCCTTTCAAAATATATGCCAGACCTAACCACTTCTCACCCTTCCTCATCATTTCGAACTAGGTCCAGCCCTCATCATAGCCCTCTGGGTTACTGCAAAAGCCTCCCAATCGCCAGGCACAGTGGCTCATGCCTGTAATCCCAAGCACTTTGGTAGGCCAAGGCAGGTGGATCATCAGACGTCAGGAGTTCAAGACCAGCCTGGCCAAAGTGGTGAAACCCCTCTACTAAAAATACAAAAAATTAGCCGAGCATGGTGGTGGGTGCCTGTAATCCCAGCTATTCGGGAGGCTGAAGCAGGAGAATCACTTGAACTCAGAAGACAGAAGTTAGAGTGAGCTGAGATCGTGCCATTGCACTGCAGCCTGGGTGACTAGAGCGAAACTCCATCTCAGAAGGTTAAAAAAAAAAAAAAGCCTCCAAACCCACCTCTCTCCTTCCGACTTTCACCCTGCCCTGCATTCTACCTTCCACTCTCAAACATTTCAGAAAAAAAAAAAATTATATCTACAGAGAGAGAAAAAGAAAGTACAAATGGGGTGAAATGTTTGGGGAACCTGAGGGAAGACCATACGGGAATTCTCTGTACTATTTTTGCAACTTTTCCGTAAGTCTGGATTATTTTGAATTCAAGAGTTAAACAAAGGAGAAAAAAAAAAACTATCTCCCTTTGTGAATCCATCCTGTCTTTCCCCTGGCAACTTAAGGACACTCTCAACTAAGCACATCTATTTTTTCATGAACCCTAAAAGAACCCTTGCCTAGTTTTGACTTTCTGTGCTTGGCAGAAGGGTGTGTGTGTGTGTGTATGTATTTCATATATACGTGTGTGTGTATATATATGTGTGTGTGTGTTGTGTGTATGTATAGAGAGGGAGAAATATATATGTGTGTATATATAAATATATATTGTATATTTACAATGGTAATATATATATGTGTGTGTGTGTACATATATTACATACCCCATAGCCTGTCCTTAACCAGTTCTAAACTTAGTGGGGAAAATACATACCTAAGCAGAGAATTTCAAAATAATATGATGAATATTTTGATACAGGAATGTGTTACTATGGAACACGCTGCTAAGACACAAAACCTCCTAGATAGGACAACGAATGAATGAAGTTTTGCACCTATAGTCACTCCCTCTGATATCCCCACAAACGTTTATAGTTATATGCATTTGCTTCCCCAGGACCCCCGTTTCATAAGGGTTACTCCTAAAGCCTTAGCAAGTTCCTACTACAGCTGGCACGCATGCCATTCAAGAAACAGTGGCTGAGGCGGGCGCGGTGGCTCAAGCCTGTAATCCCAGCACTTTGGGAGGCCGAGACGGGCGGATCACGAGGTCAGGAGATCGAGACCATCCTGGCTAACACGGTGAAACCCCGTCTCTACTAAAAATACAAAAACTAGCCGGGCGAGGTGGCGGGCACCTGTAGTCCCAGCTACTCGGGAAGCTGAGGCAGGAGAATGACATGAACCCGGGAGGCGGAGCTTGCAGTGAGCTGAGATCTGGCCACTGCACTCCAGTCCGGGCAACAGAGCGAGACTCCGCCTCAAAAAAAAAAAAAAAAGAAAGAAACAGTGGCTGAGTGAATGACGAGTTAAGAACCATTTGTCAGCCAGTGCTCAGTAACACAACATGCACTGGTATGCAAATTATATTTTTGTTGAAAGCAAGGGCAGGATCACAAATTATCCTTCCAGAGAAAGCAAACCTCAAAAGCTTCTTTACCTTAATAAAGCACATTATAAGAAGCTCCCCTTATATAAAAGAAAACCTCCTCTTCGTTATCAATGGCATGTAAACCTAATAAGCCTCCGCCCCTGATGACATCTGTTCCATCCCCAGGGCTAGATAAAGGAGGTTCCGGAAACCCGGGTAGTTGTGAAGGGGGCTCCCAGCTCTGACAGTCTTGAACCCTGCGGGCGCGGAGGTCACACAGCAGAAGAACAACCGAGGGAAGCATCATCAGGCTTTGAATATGTTTGAACCAGAAACGGCAAATAGGCTTCAACCAACTGAAGACACCAGAGATTCACGGTGGCCACCTGAGGGCTTGTGCTCTTAAAAAACAAAACTTTAAATTAAAATTAAAAAATTAAAAAAGCAAGGGGTCAAGAATCCATCAGGTCTGACTGAGACGTGTATCAGTGACTAACACCCCATATGGCAAAAGTACTCCAGTGCGCTTTGGGTCCTCACAGCTTCAGCAGTATTCAAAGGCGTGTGCTTCCCTAAGACTAAGCCACGGGAATAGCCCCAGCAACACTGCCAGGAGAAACGTCTAACACGGATTCGGCTAGAAATACAGTTGTCTTTAACAAATTAACACTGAATAAATCCTGACTTATTAGAGCCTTCGAGAATGACATTCTCAATGATAACGGTTATCACTACAATCTCCAAACATCTGCGATCCTGCAAGGAGGAACTGTGACAGCGCAGGCCACGTGTCCAGAATGCTTCCCAGACTGCCTGTTACAGAATAAAAGAAATGAAACCCCCCCTAAGAATGTCTTCACTCACATTTAGCCAGTTGTTCCTTTGTGTGCATCTCTGTGCTAAAATGGCCATTCTTCCCCACAGCCTGAAGTCATATGCTCAAATAAACGAGACACACATGAAGCCAGAAAGGTGCAGATGCGGGGAAACCAACACAACCGAAATGGGCTGGAGCGTGTGGCCAGGAGGATGGTACTTCCCAGGAAGCAATTACTTCATCTCTGCCCATGAAGCAGGCAGTTGTCACTGTGCCCCAGGCCCACACCAGCCACTCAAAGTAGGTTCTAACCAAACTACCTCCAACAATCAACATAAATACACCACACTATTGGCTTCTGAAAGGACACCTTACAACCAACAAGAAACTGTAAGCACAACTTTGAAAAAGTGTGCAACTAAAAGCCTTGGAAAGGGATAAACACTGCCACATTTTGACTCAAATACTGTTAGGTGGTAGCACCACAATAATTCGCTGAAACAAAAGAATGAATGAGGAATACGTTTATATAGGAATCAGAGGAAGCACGACTAATCATTTAAAGAAATAGGTCAAGAAACTGTTAGGTTCAAATGCTACCTTGAGACACTGTCAGGGCCTTATGCAAATTCACTTCTCTTGGTCCTGTTTTGGACTAGGGAATCTGTTGCTTCCCATAGCCTTCCTTCTGTGATTCCAGCCCAGATTTTAGGACTGCTCTCCCACCTGGTATATGAAAGCACTTTCTATGTATAATAGCAAGAGTACATTTCTGTGTTGAATGCGGTTTGGGACCTACTCTATGAGGAAGAATATCATCATGGAACTTTAAGCATGATGATAAGGCGCACTCTAGATAAGGATAACACATAAAATGTGGCCATACACCTGTGCGTGCCTGGCAGGGAGATGGAGAAGTCTCATTTAATGAAGCCGGGGTGCCTGTTGCACCTGAACATTCTCAGTCCACGTCAAGTTCACAACGTCCTTCTGACATCAAACCACATGTATCCCATACTTTTCCATACTTTCTACCCAAGATTAAAATATGCAGAGCACCGTGATAAAGCCTCCATCCCCAGCATGTTGGCTCTTATTCTGTAGAATTCCATACTTGAGGTGCAAAATGATCACTTTGTGAGAGAGCCGCACAGGAGGGAAAAGGTAGGGAAGGTAGGGAAGAGAGCAATGTCAGGCCTCTGAGCCCAATCCAAGCTACGGCATCCCCTGTGACTTTCAAGTATACACCCAGATGGCCTGAAGTAACTGAAGAATCACAAAAGAAGTGCAAATGCCCTGTCCCGCCTTAACTGATAACATTCTACCACAAAAGAAGTGCAAATGGCCGGTCCTTGTCTTAAGGGATGATATTCTCTTGTGAAATTCCTTTTGCTGGTTCATCCTGGCTCAAAAAGCTCCCCCACTGAGCACCTTGTGACCTCCACTCCTGCCCACCAGAGAACAACCCCCCTTTGACTGTAATTTTCCTTTACCTACCCAAACCCTATAAAACAGCCCCACCTTTATCTCCCTTCGCTGACTCTCTTTTCGGACTCAGCCCGCCTGCACCCAGGTGATTAAAAAGCTTTATTGCTCACACAAAGCCTGTTTGGTGGTCTCTTCACACGGACGTGCATGACAGGCAGGTGCAGAGCCAGGAAAGGACCTGTGATGTGAACAGAAAGGAATGCGCCTCCCTGTACTCACACTCGGATTTTATGACAATGTGGGCAGGGGGCTGAACTGCATGCCTGAGAACATTCCTCCAAGTTCTTTTGCTGATTTTCTAAATATTGGTGTAAAATCTTAACTCAGACAATTTTTTTTTTAGATCGCTTCAATCCACATCTTTGTCTGGTGCTCAGCATCATGTCTACATGGTCATCTAGAAAACCAACTTTGGTTCTAAGGCTCACATCTTCCTATAAAGTCCCAGGGATTTTACAAGGGAATGCACCTCTCATTCGCATCAAGAACACACACAACTACCATTAAAGAAATGCTTAATTTGCTTACATAATTTTTTAAACACCCAGATTTGAAATACAATAGAGAAGACAACTTTTGGATAGCTCTGCTTTCCAACTGTGAACTGCGGGTGGAGAAAATAACCTACCATGATTTCTAACCAGTCAACAACCTGTCTTCCCTGGCTGCAGTAGGAGCAATCTTTCTGAGCTCAGAATGAAAAAGATCCCAGCTGTTTAGGGGACAGATAATCATCAGTTCTCAGCGGGCTTCCCGGGTCCCAAATCCCCATGTGATACGTGAGAGTAAAAAGCTGCCAATGACCAAGCATCTGAACGCTTATCCCACCTCACCATCTGCTTCGCCTCCCATGCAAATTTAAAAATAATAAGCCTGCTATTAGAGAACAGAGTTGGTGCTGCATCTGTCTTCCTAAAATTATGGATAATTACAAGCCCATAATGGCTTCTAATCAGATTTGAGTGGTCCCTTAGACCGGAAGCTAAAGTGCCTCAGCCCTAAACTGAGAAGAAAACAGAAACTGAGATGCTCTAGGTGTGATATTTTTCCCCCTTGTTCTAACATTGCTGTTCCCGAATCTTCTTCTACTGTTTTGTTTATAAAATGTATGAGAAACAGGGACATTTAAAGACATGATAGAAATGGCAACCTTTTGTAGGTACAAAGTTTGTGAACTTTATTTTCAGCTGCTGGGTTTTTTCTCCACAAACTGTGAGCCTGGAGTACATTTTCTCCCTCGTGGTTACACATTCTGAGTCAGGGAAGGTGGCTTTAGCAGTAAAGAGGGGAGTGCAGTGAGAAGTGACCGGACACTGAGAAGGGCAGACAGGGACTCTACCTGGGTGGCCTGCAGCACTCCTGGGCCTCGGCCTTTACTTTTCTTTTTTTCTCTTTTTTGAGACGGAGTCTCGCTCTGTCACCGAGGCTGGAGTGCAGTGGCCGGATCTCAGCTCACTGCAAGCTCCGCCTCCCAGGTTCACGCCATTCTCCCGGCTCAGCCTCCCAAGAAGCTGAGACTACAGGCGCCTGCCACCTCGCCCGCTAGGTTTTTGTATTTTTTAATAGAGACGGGGTTTCACCGTGTTCGTCAGGATGGTCTCCATCTCCTGACCTCGTGATCCACCCATCTCGGCCTCCCAAAGTGCTGGGATTACAGGCTTGAGCCACCGCGCCTGACCTGGCCTTTACTTTTCTATCTGTACAAGGGATCTAAAGGCCCGTGATTCTCGGCCATGACAGCTCTTCATACACACATACGCAAACATCACACGGCTATGTGAAAAGCGGTGACTCTTGGCTGATTTCCTGAAGAAGTTATCTTGTACCATTTCTACTCAAGTACTCCACCTCCTTCCAGACAAGTGTCTGAGGACGATGGGCTATCCCACAGCAATGTGTGTAACCTCTCCTGCTTACGATCCCTGTTCACATAGCATTTTACAAAAGCATTTGGTGTGAAGTGACAGAAGAAAGAAGAATCAGGTTCTTTCAGCCCATTCATTCATTCATTCATTCAACAAATATTGACTAACTATCTATGTGCCAGGCACTGGTGATATAACGGAACATATATTTTTGTAGGTAGAGACAGACAACCAAAAAGTATGTTAAAGAGTGATCAATGCTGTAGAGGAAAATACACCAGGAAACAGGAAAGAAGAATACCCCTAGCCACCCTACACTGGGGTGATGCTAGTGTTACAAAATGGAAACAGCAGCCAGGTGCGGTGGCTCACACCTGTACTCTCAGCTCTTTGGGAGACCCAGGCAGGCAGATCACCTGAGTTCAGGAGTTCAAGATCAGCCTGACCAACACGGTGAAACCCTGTCTCTATTAAAAACATAAAAATTAGCTGGACGTGGTGGCACACGCCTGTAATCCCAGTTACTCAGGAAGTTGAGGCACAAGTATCACTTGAACCTGGGAAGCAGAGGTTGGAGTGAGCTGAGATCACACCACTGCACTCCAGCCTGGGTGACAGAGCAAGACTCTGTCTCCAAAAAAAATAAAAATAAAAATGAAATGTAAACAGAGAATAAGATACCAAAAGAAAGAACATGAACGATTAATTGTAACAAAAGCCTTTGTAGGCTGATACTTTCCTTCCTGGATCCTTGTCCCTTACAAATGGAAAAAAAGGGTGGGTAGGGGGTAGCATCAAAATGATGTTTTAAGATGGCTTCGGGTTTCAGATGTCTGACAGCCATACTCATGTACTTCAAGGAAAATGCTCTAGCTCTATAAGTCATCTGGACAATGGTTTAATGTCTTTTTTTTTTTTCAGAGAGTTTTTAAAATACAGGAAAACGTGTGTGTTTATTTGGCTGCTCTGTGCCCGTACACGTGCAAACTGTGCTAACAGGTTTTTCCATGTTTTCCTGAATTTTCCAGCTTGCCATAAACAGGCTTCCATGTCTTAATTGTCTATAAAGAGCACAAACACCCAAAAATGCAAATCAAGACAAGCTGTCCCTTCAACTGCTGCTGCCATGATGACAGTGAGCGACAATTGGCCAAATCAATACGCGGAGACTGAAGCTGTCCGGCAGAGAGCACAGGGTCGACTGCTTTTCCCATAGCATTTAAAGAAACAAGCGGAAACGGCTCTCCATACAGGACAGACACGTCCTTTTTTCTTTGAATAAACACTGTCAATGCCCAAAATACTTTCTCCATCACACTATCTATATGGAATTCAAGTTCCTTCCAATACCACGAGTAACGCCAGTGACAGACTATGTTTAGCCATAATGACCCATTAGCATGTTTTTCCTCTAAAATGTTGAATAATAACATTGAGTGCGCACTCACGATGTGCCAGGCTCTGAGTTTGATCTCGTTTTGTTCTCCTTCAAATCCTGTAAGATCAGTACCATATTCTCTCATTTTTCATAGATGAAGAAACTAAGGCAGAGAAAGGCTAAGTAAGTTGTCCATGGTCACAGGTTATTTAGGAACTTTTCTCCAAACTTTCAAAAGTTAACTACTGCCACTATTACAAATGGGTTTTTGTTTGTTTGTTTTTGTTTTTTTGAGACAAGGTCTTGCTCTGACCAGGCTGGAGTGCAGTGGCGTGATGATGGTTCACTGCAGCCTCGACTTCCTGGGCTCAAGTGATCCTCGCACCTCAGCCTCTCCAGTAGCTGGGAGTACAGGCGTGAGCCACCACACCTGGCTAATTTTTATTTTGTATTTTTTCTAGGGATGGGGTTTCATATGTTACCCAGACTGGTTCCAAACTCCGGGCTCAAGAGATCCTCCCCGGTCAGCCTCCCAAAGTCCTGAGATTACAGGTGTAAGCCACGGTGCACAGCCCTACAAAGGTGACTTATACAAAGTCAGAGCAGTGAGCAGGAAGAGAACAGAGACTTCAGCGAGTCTCCTGGCTGTTGCAACACCATATCCCTCCTCCATACCGTAATGTATCTACACACACCAAGCTCCTAGACGTTGAAGGCAGGCCGGCTCACAGACGGAACAGCAATCAAGAAAGAGAAGATGCAGACATGCGTATTGATTTCAGCTCAAGCGTGCCTCTCTGCCCTGCAGCTGCACAGGCAGAAACCAGGGGCCGTGAGTCTGAGGCAGTGTGTTTGGTTCCTGGCAGGTAATATTTTGGGAGACCATCCCATAAATTAGTGTTACACTTCTCAAAAAGGAAGTGTGACTTTTATAGAAAAATCAATTCCATTTAGGAGAAAGGCCTAATAAAACCACAAAAGGATAATACATTCATACAACAACAAATTCAATTCATCTGTCACAAACTGAAATCCCAAAGCCCTCTGGGCACACAGCTGCTTTTCTGAGCTGAAATTCAACTCCAGTTGAGAAACAGGTCAACTTTTCTAAAAAGATTTCTTTTTCACATGCCTTAAATAAAAATTCCTTTCCCTCACTTGCAATTTTCCAGATTTAATGGCTCTGTTGGCCTTCCTCTCATTTAGGCCATGAGCACTGACTGCATGTCTGCTACGGCCGGGGCTCAAAGGGAGGCACCCTAGGGAACACAGATGACCGCAGCACAGCGACACCCTCAAGGAGCACACACGGGGAAGGCAAGATGATACAATCGCAGCCTTCATACAGAAAAGAACTTGGCATCCATACCCCGTCCCATTTCTAGAAAACAACGATGCTGAGTCAGTAACATGTACGGAACAGCCTGCAGTGTGGAGGCAGGCACGAGGGGGCTCCATGCGGGGAAGAGCACCTTCAGAAGGGGCATGCAAACAACGTGGAGGCAGGAGACGCCCCCACGCACAAGGGCCAGCCTGGGGGCCTGCAGAAATGCCCATGCATCTGGGAGGAGGGAGAGAGGACAAGATACTTAAATGCTCCAAAATGAATAGAAGCCTCCCAAGAACCTCCCCCGAAATGGGGCAGGGATTTACAAAAGACCACACCGAGCATGTTACCTGAGCATAGCGCCACCAGAGCGAGCTATTCGAGGAAGAAACAGGGTCCCTAGAAGCCTGAGCCTCTACTCCCAGCTCTGCGACTCATTCACCCTATGACCTTGGTGAAGGCTCTTAGCTTCTGTGAGCCACAAGAGAATCACGGGAAAACAGAAGATAGGAAAACTGCTCTGCCTTTTTCACAGAACTGCTGAGGGAATAAAATCAGATAATGGATGTTAAAATTCTCTGTGAATTACGAAGCAAAATAGAAACGTATGAAATCATTCTTACCATTCATAACAGCACTGTAAAATTAAGAGCAGAGTTAAGACCACAGCATTTTCCACACCCTTACCCCCGAGAGAAATAGTGAGTCCAGCAGATGTATTTGGGCAACCTCAGTATCTAGGCTTCGAGAGCCTCAAACAGCTCGTGAACTCTGACAGTATCACTCCAGCCCAGTGCTCATTAAGTTCTCCAAGACAGCCAACTGACATAAAATACTACAGCTTTTTCAGCTGGGCTTGAAGCCCTCCAAGCTCACAGCACAGCTAAACAACGAAGAAGAGGTTTTCTGCCACTAGACTCAAAAGCTGGCTTTTGTAGATTCCCATAGAAAGAAAGTTCAAGGCCGGGCGTGGCGGCTCATGCCTGTAATCCCAGCACCTTGGGAAGCCGAGGCAGGAGGATCACCTGAAGTCAGAAATTCAAGAACAACCTGGGCAATATGGCGAAGCCCCGTCTGTACTAAAAATACAAAAATTGGCTGGGTGCGGTGGCTCAAGCCTGTAATCCCAGCACTTTGGGAGGCCGAGACGGGCGGATCACGAGGTCAGGAGATCGAGACCATCCTGGCTAACATGGTGAAACCCCGTCTCTACTAAAAATACAAAAAACTAGCCGGGCGATGTGGCGGGCGCCTGTAGTCCCAGCTACTCGGGAGGCTGAGGCAGGAGAGTGGCGTAAACCCGGGAGGCGGAGCTTGCAGTGAGCTGAGATCTGGCCACTGTACTCCAGCCTGGGCGACAGATCGAGACTCCGTCTCAAAAAAAAAAAAAAAAAAATTAGCCGGGCATGCTGGTGGGCACCTGTAATCCCAGCTACTCAGGAGGCTGAGGCAGGAAAATCGCTTGAACTCAGGACGCCGAGGTTGCAGTGAGCTGAGATCATGCCACTGCACTCCAGCCTGGCAACAAAAGCAAAACTCCATCTCAAAGAAAAAAAAAAGAAAGAGCATTCTTTTTTGTTGATGTTAAATTTCATGTGCTTAACACAGAGAAATCATACAACACTGAAATCCTGAAAAACATATCATAAAAAGCATTTAGTGACTGAAAAGACATTCAATATAATCTGTAACAGTGAGTTCCCCTCCTCTTTCCAGCCAGCTCCACTAACGCTGTGACCCTTAACAATGCTTTCACTAAAACAGAGGAAAATTAAGAGGACCGCTTACCCCACTCAGCTGACAGCTAAACCAGTGCTTCTCCCCGGGGCTCACTAAAGATGACCTTTACCCAAAACCAGGCTGCAACAACCCTGTAACTGTTGACTAACAATTTCAAAATTCCCATAATCTTTATTCACTCCTAAGGAAGATGAACTGAAGCCAGGTGTCTCCAAGTCAGAACTAACAGAAACCTTAAACATCAGATGGCTCATCCCCTTCTTTGACAACCGGGGGATCTAAAGCTGAGCTTATGGAAGAAAACAGCCTGTTTAGTAGCAAAGCGAAAACCAAAGCCTAGTCACCTAACCTCTGGTTCAGAACTCCTGCAACAATCCAGCACCTATACAGGATGAGTCTCCCTAACCAGAAACTCCAAAATCCACAACTTTTTGAGTGCTGACGTGACGCTCAACGAAATGTTCATTGGAGCAGCTCAGATTCCGGATTTTTGAATTCAGGATGCGCAACCAGCAAGTATAATACAAATATTCAAAAATCCAAAAATGTAAAAAAATCTGAGACACTTCTGGTTCCGGGCAGTTTGGATAAGGGATATTCAACCTGCATTTTTTTTTTCCCTAATGAAGGAAATTAAAAATGAGGCCCAAGCAAAGTCATTCAATCCATACTAAAGTCATTCAATAGTTTAATTAGTACCCATTTAAAGTTAAGTGCTACCCACAGATACTTAAAAGGATGAACACATACATGCCTATAATCCCAGAATTTTGGAAGGCCGAGGCGGGAGGATCACCTGATGTCAGGAGTTCAAGACCAGCCCGGCCAGCATGATGAAACTCCATCTCTACTAAAAATGCAAAAATTAGTCTGGCGTGGTGGCACACACCTGTTATCCCAGCTACTCGGGAGGCTGGGGCACGAGAATTGCTTCAACCTGGGGGGAACACGTTACAGTGAGCTAAGATCACACCACTGTACTCCGGCCTGGACAAAACAGCAAGACTCTGTCTCAAAAAAAAAAAGAAAAAATTAATTTAAATTATGTTTTCAAATGGAGCCCATGTTCCCAGAACACAAGCCCTGCTCTATGCTCCAAGGGCACACAGGGTGCCCCTTTATCTTAATACTCACCATATTCCATGGCAGCCATTGGCACATGTCTGTCCATCGCACTAGACTTCCTGCGCATGAGGCAGGAATCATACGTTATTAACTTTCTGTTCCCAATGTCTGGCCTAGAAGACACTCAGTAAATGATTACTGAACTAAGTCAGTTACTAAGACATGTTAAACTTGTATTAAGAAAATTGATTTAATAAGTTTGCCAATGCAGCATTCATACCACACAGCTTAAATCTCAACCCACGGATTTATCTTGTGTTCTGCTAGATTATCACCTATTCACATTCAGGAGGCACCTAGTATGTGGTAGGTGTTACTAATTGCTGGGGACCTAGCAGTGACAAAACAACATTCCTTGTTCAAAGAGAAGTTCTAGTATAAAGAAGAATAGAAGGAACAGGCTAGATTGATGAGAGAGCTAAGAAAAGGACAGGCTGCCATAGGAAGCACCTGGTCTTGTCTGGATGGTACATAGTTAAGGAAGTCTGAGTGCTTCGTATAGCGTAAGATCATCTCCTCCAAAGAAGCGAATGAAGCTTTGATTCCCCAGTACCAGAAGTCACCATAAAGGTGCGTACGGCCACATGCTTAGTGTAGGAAGTGAAACCAAACAAAGCTCCAACTTCCAGAGGCAACGGTCCAATTATGAAATCCTCTGGCTACGTTCAATTGAAATTCAAGGTATTCAAGAGGCCAATATTTAAGTGATAAATTAACCCAACCACTTAAAACTAAAGTAGTCTTTGGTTCAAGGGGTAAGGGTATAGTACCTTTTACAAATTTGTTAACTCTTAATATTTACATTTAAATATGATGATGATGACCGGGCGCGGTGGCTCAAGCCTGTAATCCCAGCACTTTGGGAGGCCAAGACGGGCGGATCACGAGGTCAGGAGATCGAGACCATCCTGGCTAACACGGTGAAACCCCGTCTCTACTAAAAAACACAAAAAACTAGCCGGGCGAGGTGGCGGGCGCCTGTAGTCCCAGCTACTCCGGAGGCTAAGGCAGAAGAATGGCGTGAACCTGGGAGGCGGAGCTTTCAGCGAGCTGAGATCCGGCCACTGCGCTCCAGCCTGGGCGACAGAGCTAGACTCCGTCTCAAAAAAAAAAAAAAAAAGTGATGATGATGGTGTATGATGGTGTAATAATAATTTTACTGAGTAGTTGCTATGTGTTAGGCACCAAACTAAGCACTTTACACACACATTTGCACGATCCTGTGAGATGATAATGACCCCTTGTCATCCCATTTCATAGATGAAAGTCAGGTTTATATAAGCTTAAAATCTTGTCCCAAATGACACAGCTAGTTAGCAAAACCCAGGCAGCCTGACTCCATAGGCCTTGCTTAAGGAAGTAATATTTATAAACGGTTCAGCACAGAGGTGATACAAACAAGAATTCAATAAATGCCTAAAGAGTTCTTCATACCCAAAATTGTCTCCCGCCAATCAAACTAGACTTACTCTGGTTCTGCATAACCAACTGTCAAATTATTTTTCCATGAAGAAATGCTGGAATGGGTAGAGATCAGAATAGAGTGAATAACTGGTAAATATACATCATGGCAGGTAGTAACAGGATGTGGCATTTGGCTATTTCCACATTTGTTTGCATAACATTTTTTTCACAGTTCTAAAGCACAAGAACCATTCTAAGCCGGTGAAAGCATAAGG